>NC_058410.1:35343630-35479568 GCF_002201575.2 Neomonachus schauinslandi
TATATATATATATATATATATATATATATATACACACAGATCTCCTGTGTGTGTGTGTGTGTGTGTGTGTATATTTAACAATAACTTATTGTAAAAATTGAAAATGTCAACAGGAATACTAAAATATAATATTAAAAAGCATGAACTATTTTACTTCCAATATTTAGAAATAAATACAGCTTATAACTATATATTACATACAGTCATGTATCTATAATGATATACAATATAATATTTAACAACATAATATATTAATATGCCATGTAGTAATACATAATCATTATGTAATTATTATATATAGTCATATGTAATTGATAAGCTGATTACCTATTGCTAATAATTTAAGTTTTAATTTGTTTTCAGTACTTATATTTTAAAAATACTTTATAATTAATTTTCTACAAATTCAGAAAGACCTTCCTGTAGTGAGTGAATTTTAAAGATTTTATTTATTTATTTGAGAGAGAGAATGAGATAGAGCATGAGACAGGGGAGGGTCAGAGGGAGAAGCGGACTCCCTGCTGAGCAGGGAGCCCGATGTGGGACTCGATCCCGGGACTCCAGGATCATGACCTGAGCCGAAGGCGGTCGCTTAACCAACTGAGCCACCCAGGCGCCCCAGTGAGTGAATTTTAGAAATGACAATTTTAGACTAGCCTTTGGAGATGAAAATGTCAATTCAAGTGAACCAAGGAAGAAATAGCATTTCTGAATTTACTAACTTATCTGATACATAGAGCCAAAAAGCTTCTGAATTTACTAACTAATCTGATATATAGAGCCAAAAAGCCTAAAACCTCAACAATAAGCAACAGTGCACCATTAGTACACAAACTAAACAAAACCAAACCTAAAAATTACATTTCCAAATTATGATCTAGAAAAGAATAAAGTAAGTATATTCTTTGACAAGTTCTTTTTGGTCCACCTTGTAATTTGTGTTTTGAGAGTAAGGTGAATTAAATCTGCTTTCTCTTTTAAATTGTCACGTTCCATGGCTGAGTAGGCAAATGGTTATCTTTGAAGCTGAACTGAGCTGTATTTTCTTGCCAGAGGAATAAATTGGTACTAGGTGGCTGATGCCCTTTGCTTCTTATGTTTGCCCCCTGTGTTGCCAACAGACCCATTTAGTTTTGTGCATAGGTTTGTATTTCTCTTTCAAAGGTACATAACCTTATTTTCTGCATACATTTTAATTGAAGAAACTCCTGTAATATTTCACCTGAGCTTTCTCTGTGGTATATTTAGAATTTTTTTTTTAATATATAAAATTAAAAGGGGTGGGCTGGGATGCACACATTTTGACTGTTTGTCATCAGAGAATAATCAGAAAGATGTTGATTTATGGAAATGTTACCATTGTTAATTACCATTGAAGATGGATAATGAATAGCTGAAGAGATACTGCTCAGATGACCTTGTTGGCTCACCTCTGATGAACAGCTTAATCGGTGGTTACAGTACAGGATGATATGCACAGAAAATGAAAGTGTTTGAAATTCAGCCACATCTTCCAATTAATAGGACATGAAGTAATTAATCATGCAGAGGAAGGAAAAGGTCATGGCTACTTTAGTTTTGCCAAATGTGACTTGTATTTGGTCTTTAGGGAAAGTGAAAGAAAGCACCCTTGTATATCTTCTTTTATTGTTCTCTTTTCACAGTAGATACCATTTTTTTTTCCATTTTCCTTCTGATATTTCTTTAAAATGCTTCTGATATTTCTTTAAAACATTGTTCATGAGTTATAACAAAAAGGAGACATTTATATTTATCCTGTTTAAATTTTATGAATGATCCATTTATTTTCAAATAGTCAGGCATGCTTACTTGTTTCATTTATAAAACCAACCAACCAACCAACCAAAACCCTCAAACCTTTGGCAACCCTAAAGTAAGAAGGCTAGGTCTCAAATGTAAACTTGTTATTGGTCTATTGAACTCTCTAGACAGGACTTGGACATTGTTAATTGCCTTCTACTTATTGACCATTTTGGACTGGAAATATAGAAGGGAAGAAGACAGATAGGGTGGACAAATAGATTAGGATAGTAGAAGAATGAAGATGGGTAGAAAACAAGAGGAAGGAAGAAAATTATTTCTTGAAGATATATTGCTGTCAATAATTGTTTAAAATGCTCTTCAGCATTTCCTAACCCCCACACTCCCTTTGTCAAGTGACAATGATGGTGACTGAAAGGCCTGCTAGGTGCATTAAAAATAGCATGCAAAAGAATTAATTTAGGCCATTTAGTATTAGGATAATGGCCCAAAATCATAGGAAAATAGGAGCACCTCCCCAGTCAGTCACTAAGGATATGTGAACTAAAATCACAATGAGAAACTACTACATACTCAGCAGAAAGATGAAAATCAAAATTTCAGGTTTTGTAAGAGTATAGAGCAAGTAAAACTCTCAGACACTACTGGTCAGACTATAAATCCTTACAAGCACTTTGTATAACCTAATGACCCAGTAAATCCATTCTTGGGTGTAAGCCCCTTAGAACTGAGTACATATGTTCTCCAAATGACATGTGCAGGAATGCACCAGTGCTCATAATAGGGTCGAACTGAAAACAGTGCAAGGATATCTGTTAACAGTGCAGTGGATAAATTTGCATTTATGGTGGTGCATTCATATAAGGGAATAGTACACAACAATGTACATGAATGATCTATTGCCATATGTGATGCAGATGAATTTCACAAACATCACCTGAGGGAAAGAAAGTGGACATAAAAGAATATGTACCCTATTTCATTTATGTAAATTTCAAAGCCAGGTAAAACTGTTGGTGATGTTAGAAGTCAGGGTATTGCTTGCAGGAGGGGCTGCCAGGGATGAGAGATCATTAGTGCTTGGAAGATAGCCTGGGGGGCTTCTGGTTGGGTAGTACTGTATTTCCTGTCTGGATGGTGTTTTCATGGGTGTGCCTGAACTGAAAAATCACTGAGCTATATCATTGTGCGCTTGGTACTTTTCTCTCTATGTATATCTTATTTATTAATAAAAAGTGGCAGAAAATAAAGCAAAATAAAGCAAAATAAAGCCAGTGCTCACAGAGATGCTATGGGAAAACTAAACAAATAATAAAAAATGTTACCGATTAAAATAAAAGATGTATCATAAGCCATCTCAAATGGACTCAAACTCTTTTCCATCATTCTGGATCCATGCCCCGACATTCAAAAATACTATGGTCTCTGAGCATCTCTGAGCTTTTGTATGTTCTCTTCCCTTTGCTTAGACAATTCTCTGTCCTCTTATCCACTCACTGAACTCTTACACATTCTTACTGTGTCTATTCAAGTTCCATCTATGTTAGAAAGATTTTTCTGATGGGCTTGGAACTCTCATATTTCTTCTGTCCTCATTTCTGAATGTTTTCCACTGTAGTTTGTACATATTTCAATTGAGCTGTTATAGTATCATTGTATATGTCATTCTCTCCTCTAAACTCTAAGTTCTTCATGAGCATAAGCTGTATTTTTCTTCTTCGATTTCCCAAGACACTATTTCATTTTATTTAGGCAAAAATGTCAACTTATATAATTTTTTTTTTTTAAATACTTTGGTCAAGGATGAAACAAAAAAGGTTTTTCTTTCTCTTGCTAAAAATTTAATTGAATAAAACAAATACCCCATTTCTGGAACATTATATTCAGTTCAGATTTTAACACATAATTATTAATATTTGGCTTTTGCCTTTATAAATGATTTTACTTATTTATTTCAAATATAATTTTAAATGTTGTTAATACTACCAAGAAGGAACTCCCTTTAGGTTTTCTCTCTCTCTCTTTTGTCTTTTGCAAGTCAAATTAATCTCAATCTAATATGGAACTAGAAATTATTCTTCGATCTCAAATATGTCTGTGTCTGTGACCTTGTTTGTCAGATATTCTTTTATGCTTATGACCTCATGAAACAAACTCATTTGACCATTTTACTATACGTTCTGTCCTAGATCTGAGATTGGGGATCATGATTGAGATCTCAATACATTTGTCATCTACTATAATTATAACTGTTTTTTTTATTTAACAGCTTTTTGTAAAATGACTAATTGAATTTTAGTTTAGAGTCTCTAGAGTACCCATTTGATAGTATTTAAAATTATGACTACATTGTATCCCACCTTCAGGCTGGTACTTTTCACTAATAATAATGTAAATCACTCTACAGACTTCCTTTCATAAAATGCATACATGCTATGTATACAGTAAAAGATAAAGCCCTCTGTCATTAAATTAATCTGAAGATTGAAGTAAGAAACCACTCCTCCTTTGTTATAAAACCTAGTGAGGTTTTATATTCAATAGTTTAAGAACCTACTAGATCTCAATTCTGGTCCTTGTCAAGCCCCCAAACTAAAACATAGAGAACAAATAGCATTACATAGAAAAGGATGAGGAATGAACAATGCTGTTAAGAAACATATCTTTATATTAATTTATTACATTTAGAACTGTGTATCCTTTTTTTTTTTTCCATCTCAGAGTTTAAATTAAACATGAATTATTAGCCGGGTTGTTAAAATAAAGGTTGCCTTCTTCAAATATTTATTTGGAGGGACTAAGTGTGTTTGTGTATTCAGTAGGGAGTGTGCATGGGACACATGATTTTGTGCCTGGATTTCTTCTGATAGTGTGATGTTTAAAAGTCAAATAAAACATTGGGTTCCACAGTTTGATTCATACGATAACATTTTATAAGTTATATAGTTCCAGCTAAGTTTTCTATGCTAAGATGATAGTGTCTTCATTTTATTTATTTATTTATTTATTTATTTATTTATTTAATTATTTTAAAATATTTTATTTATTTATTAGAGAGGAAGAGAGCACGAGCAGGGGAGAGGGGCAGAGGGAGAGGGAGAAGCAGGTTCCCAGCTGAGCAGGGAGCCCTATATGGGGCTTGATCCCAGGACCCTGAGATCATGACCTGAGCTAAAGGCAGACACTTAACTGACTGAGCCACTCAGGCACCCCGATAGTGTTTTGGTTTTATAAGAATATAATTTACTAAACAGTGTTATTATGTATGCAGTATATCACATTTTGATATACTTCAGGAGAAATTTCAAGGGAGTTTTTGCATTGACTTACCATTTCTAACCTATAAGTCTGTCTCTCTGGGAACCTTAATCACTCATTAAAATGAGTGGATTACCTTGCCTAATCTTTTCATCACTCTATTATGGACAATTGATAATAAGACACATGTTTCTACGAAGGTCATAGCTGCCAAAAATCTCATACATCTGAATGAACAGAATTGTTTGACAGCAAATTTACCAGAGTCAAAACATGGCAGAGATGGTAGAATAAAGTGGTATATAGTGCTGGTAAATAGAGATACTAAGTTTCAGTATTGTGGCTGGTTTTGTTTGTGTTAGAGGATAGAGCAAATCAGGCCAAAATGTTGGTTTATTTTCTTTTTGTAGTCTAGTTATCATTGTCTATTAATATGACTAAAGGTGTGTGCACGCGTGTGTGCGTGTGCGTGCGTGTGTGTGCGTGCGTGTGTGTGTGTACCTATTCATTTGTCTTAAGGAGAATTGAGAGATGGGTGGTAGACAAAGGACAGGGAGACGAGGAGAGAGAGGGGAAGAGTAAGAGAATAGCTTCACATCAGTTCATTAACACAGATGGGAAAACTTCTAAGTAGTGGATGTAGGCATTAGATTCTAAGAAGGTGATAGAGCCTGAAAACTTTACAAGTTTTAAACTGTAAGGCCATGCATCATTCAATGATTTTGAGGTTTTCTTTTAAATAATAGAATTCTTTTTATGAAAATAATATTTCCCAATACTCACGTATGTAAAATCAGCCACAGGGAGCTAATGGTCCTAGAACCTGTTGCTTTGTACTCCCTACATCCCTACCCCTACCCCCTTCTTCTCCACTACCCCAGCTCCATCCAGATGGCTTCTGTGAAAACACAGAGATAGAAGTCTCCAAGGGACACTTTGAAAACAATGGTTTGGTGCACATTCAACATGAAATGTGCAGAGATGAAGGTACTTACTACCATTAGCTACGGCTTATTGGTGGCTTACTGGGTTTTACTATACCAGGAACATGATATATTTTCTTAATCCTCACATGAGTCTTACAAATTAGTGACATTTTAGAGATAAGTAGAGTGTGTAACTTGCTTAAAGCACCCCCCCCCCCTCGCCCCGCCAGGGATGGGATTTGAACTTAGGTTCATCTGTCTAATATCAAAATTACTCTTGCCATAGTATCATCCTGTTTTGTAATTGTAGTGTAGCTGACACATTTCCTTGAGTTGCTCATGGACAGTTAAATCCACTCTATGATGGGGTATTGGTTTTGATTTTTTACTATTTCATTTAAAATATCATTTCCAAAATTTAAAAGCTGTAAATGATTCTCTCTTAATCTTTGCATGAAATGGACTCTGAGACTTGTTCAGAATTGTGGCTGAGCTTTAGGGTTTCCTACATGAGACTCTTAACCCGTAGGGAGATACTTTGTCCTCTCTTTGATTTACCTGTATGTTATTTTTAGTTAGTTGATGAACACTTGCCGCATGTCTGTCTAAGCAGACCTTTGGAAACACATATATTATCTGCTGTGTCATTAGAGCACATATGGCAGAAGAAAAATTCATGGACTACAGGAATCAGACTAAAGTTTAGGGTTTGAAAATAATTTTAAGACTTTGTTTGCAGTGGGCTATTTTAGGACTAGAATTATGGGCTTATTTCAGTGTGTTTTTCCAAACCATGTTATCATATATCTGTTGGTGCTTTTGCCCTCAGCACAGAGAAGATAGTTTACCACATTTGGGTTGCTTATTAAAAACAGTGGGAGGGGCGCCTGGGTGGCTCAGTTGGTTAAGCGACTGCCTTCGGCTCAGGTCATGATCCTGGAGTCCTGGGATCGAGTCCCACATCAGGCTCCCTGCTCAGCGGGGGGGCCTGCTTCTTCCTCTGACTCTCTTCCCTCTCATGCTCTCTGTCTCTCATTCTCTCTCTCGCAAATAAATAAAATCTTAAAAAAAATAAAAACAGTGGGAGTTGGAGGCAGTTCAGGGTCAGAGAGAGAAAGGTGGTAATGGACTTCATGAAGGGTGAAATGCTTCTTGAAGGCTGGTTTTTAATGTAAGGACTATTACCCTTGTGGACATAAATGCAGCATGAAGAATGTCTAAATTACTGTGGACAGAAATGGCATGCTGAGACAGGAATATTTTCCTGATATTTCAGGTACATAATGTATCTAAGTTAGATAGGTCCCAATATATCTCAGTGGAAAAAAACAGGCTAGTATTAAAAAAAGAAAGAAAAGAAAGAAAAAAATTAATGCTGGTGTCAGGGCTAGAGAACTTGCAGCCTCTTAAATGAATTAGGATAGGAATACAGAGTAGTTTCAAAGACTATACAGGTACCTTTAAGGTGTACCTTAAAATCAATACATAGTCGAAAGAAACAAAATTACTTTTCCTTGGGGGGAGTGTGATCGAAAGTGTCTTGATGACCTTATACTTTTCCTCTCCAGAAGCTACCTTGCCTCATGGTGGCTAAGAAATTCTCTTAGTCGGGGTGCCTGGGTGGCTCAGTCGTTAAGCGTCTGCCTTTGGCTCAGGTCATGATCCCAGGGTCCTGGGATCGAGCCCCGCATCAGGCTCCCTGCTCAGAGGGAAGCCTGCTTCTCCCTCTCCCACTCCCCCTGCTTGTGTTCCCTCTCTCGCTGTGTCTCTCTCTATCAAATAAATAAATAAAATCTTTAAAAAAAAAAAAAGAAGAAATTCTCTTAGTCTCCGTTTAAAGGCTTATTACCTTTCAAACACAAGAAGAATGCCAAGAAAAGAAAAATATACAAAAAACCAAAAGATAAGTGATTAAATTAGAGATTATTTAAAAAAATATGTGATGTTGCTTATCTTATAGTTGATATTGTAAAAAATGTAGAGCTATGCTTATGGACTTGTCATTACATAAAAAGATGCTTTTTAAATCTTGGAAGGTTGTCAGTTTTCAAATCTAATTTCTGTGGAGAGTACCACGGTATGTTGTACAGACATCTTCTCCCTCCCTCGAAGAGCAAGTTATTGATTGGGAAATATCTCTCAACAAAAAATGAATGTTTTCTATACTTGGAGTGCATGACAACTTATAAATGCCAACAGCGTCATGAACTCTTCACCTAGAGACATAGATTAGAGAGAGAGAGGCTAATGTGCTTCTTGCAGATGATGAGAATAAAATTAAATAGAACAGTTCTACAAATTTCATTTCATATATTTCTGTACCTTCTCCTTTACCCCTGTTGTTAGTTGGTGAATTAAGTAGGAAAGTGGTATGTCCATTTGGCTATTCAAAAGTCACGTTTTGAGTGTATGATTTTTATCCAAGCCGGGTTAGATGCTTTCCTGACCACTTTTATCTAATCTCAGGCATTTTTTTAAATCTGTCATTTCACTTAATTTTTATTTATTTTGTTTTATTTTATTTTATTTACTTTTTATTATTTTTTTAAGATGATCCCAGGACCCTGAGATCATGACCTGAGCCAAAGGCAGATGCTCAACTGACTGAGCCACCAATAAAAATTCACTTAATTTTTATAAAAGCCCTTTGAGGTACATATTAACCTCACTCTATAGATGAAGGAAATGAAGTTCAGAGAGGTGAAGTAAATTGCCGGAGGTTTCATGCCTTGGAAAAGTCAAGGTTAGGAATCCAAGTATGTAGAAACAGAGGAGGAAAAGATCCAACTTTTGAAGTCTATATAAACAAGTATAAGTAGAGATCCTTCTTTAGAGACTGCAGTCAGCTGCAGGGCTGACTTGGAAGTATAGTCAAAGTTTTTCTCTTACGCTTTCTCCAGCTCCAAGTAATGAAGAGCCCAACTTAAAATGTCTCTAAACAATAAGGAAAGGTGCTTTCACATAACAAAAGGTCCAGGATTGGCTTTGTTGGATTTGTCTATCTGCTTCTCCATTTTGATAGGTCATCTTTTTACTTCAGGCTAGCTCCCCCTCATGGGTGTCAGATCTGCAACTATTTTAGGTATTAACTTCAGAAATGAAGAAAAACAGGTTGTCTCTTCATTATGTCTGTTTTTTTGATAAACATAAAGAACTTTTCTGAGGTGCCCATCAATAGATTTATCTTTTTGTCTAATTGGTCAAAATTATGTCACATACCCATGCCTAAAGCAATGGGTGATGGGGACAATAAGGCATGATTGACTTATACTTCCAGACCCATCCTCCTCCCCCAGTTGGAGATGAGGCTGAAGTCAGTGCCAGCTTCCCCTGAGGCACATGGCTGGCCAGATTGTAATGGGATAAGAATGGGGTGGATATTACATAGGTAAACAATAGCACCTGAACAGAACTATTCAATGTAGATACAGTAAGATGGATATGTAGGTAGTAGAATTTGGAAGCTGTGGAATTTATTTATTTATTTATTTATTTATTTTTAAAGATTTTATTTATTTACTTGAGAGAGAGAGAATGAGAGAGAGAGAGCATGAGAGGGAGGAGGGTCAGAGGGAGAAGCAGACTCCCTGCCGAGCAGGGAGCCCGATGTGGGACTCGATCCCGGGACTCCAGGATCATGACCTGAGCCGAAGGCAGTCGCTTAACCAACTGAGCCACCCAGGCGCCCCTAAGCTGTGGAATTTAGAAGAGTGGTTGAATAAAGCATTTATTAGAGCAGCATGACATTTTCTAATGCATTGTCAGCCTAGTGTCGGTTTTTCCTTGATTTCAAAGCATTTACTGGATCTGTAACTTGAGAAGTGGGAAATTTTCATGCCCTCAGTAAATTTATTTTAGCTTTCTCACGTGCAAATGTTACTATTGAGAGTTTTTTTTTTAATTGTCTCCTGTTTTGCCCTTGACTTTTATGACGTAGAAGAAATAAGGTAATATACTTTATAAAAAACTCAAAACCTAAAAATGAGTCAAGTGTTACACTGGATGAATGCATGCTAAAGATATATTTAGTTTATTAATGAGGGAACCAACAGTATAGTATACCTGGTTCAAAAGGCTATAGAAACAAGGGAAGCATTTATAATTCACTGAAAGAAAGAATGCTAGGATAAGACTCCTAGTTTTATACTAAATAGATTAATGTCCAACAGGGCAATAAATCTGAAACCCTGAAGGTTATCTTTACTATAAACAGAAGTCTTTGCTTCTCTACTAGATAAGTATCATTTGTATTACTATGAACTTTCTACAAATTAACATCTCTTACAGATTTATAAATTATCTTAATCAATAGTGAATAGTAGACTCAGACAAAGGTACATGCTCTTAGAGTGAAGGATAAGCAGTTATTTTTTTGCCTACTTCCAAGGTTTGTACTTTTTCTCCCTCTGTTTTCCTCTTATGATCATAAATACTCTCCAATGATAAATTCTTGTGAAAAAGAACAACAGAAAAGATGATTTTTCTTTCCTTTCTTCTCCTCCTCCTCCTCCACTTCCTCTTCCTCCTCCTCCTTCCTCTTCCTCTTTCTTTTTTGGTCAATTCATTTACATAGATACAACAAGAAGTGTTTATTAACAAATACAAATTTTTTTTTAAAGATTTTATTTATTTATTTGAGAGAGACTGAGAGAGAGAGCACATGAGAGGGGGGAGGGTCAGGAGGGTCAGAGGGAGAAGCAGACTCCCTGGTGAGCAGGGAGCCCGATGCGGGGCTCGATCCAGCGACTCCAGGATCATGACCTGAGCTGAAGGCAGTCGCTTAACCAACTGAGCCACCCAGGCGCCTAACAAATATAAATTTTGTAGTAAGATCAAAATATCTAATATCTAGTTCCATGGAATGTTAAATGACCAGTTGAGGCAGAAAATTAACTTCTGCTTGGGGATGTTATTAGAAATCTAGGATTGTATTTTTAATAACTTCTGTCACTTGGAAGTTTTTAAAAAATTGCCCTTATTTACTCTCCTATCCAGAAACTAAGAAACCAAACTCAAATTATTCATCTCCACTAGGTATCACCTGAAGTACCTGTAAATGTGGATGAATTTCTATCTATGTCTCTCAAATCAGCTGGGATTCCTAGCCTGTCAGAAACTGATCTTTTTTTCAAGCAGAGAACCCATAAACTTAGACCAAGTAATACACCTGATTACTGGGAAGGTTTTGTTAGGCATTGGTTCCACATATTGTCACTTTGGGGGGCTTGTTATGTATGTTTTAATAAACATTATTCTTAAATATAACAGTCCATAAACTTTAAACATTTTGGTTACACAGTCGATTTGTCAGACTACATTCCAGTAAAAAGGAAGAGCCTATTCTTGTATTTACCATGTTAATCACTTTGCCATGAAACAATAAAGAAACTTAGATAAAGAAAGTATTCCTGAATATATGAATGGTCAGTGGGAACAAGATACCATATCAGGTTTTATGAAAATATGGGTTAGAGATCAAGACCTTTAAAAGTATGCCAATAATCTTCCAATAAGTAATTCCAGTTAGATTTCCCTCATTGGTTCATTAAGTTATGCTTAACTAATTCATTGTCTCTCAAATTTCAGGGTTATAGTCTGTTTCAGGAAGTCATTATTCCTGGAAATTCTGGCTCTGTGTCCTGGTATGGTCTGGTCAGCACTGAAGCCTTTACCCATGAGGCTAGTCCTTGAAGTCATTAGAGAAGAATCTACCTTAGTCCTTTCATTCCAATGAGGCCATTAGTTGAGGACCCAATTTCTAGAGCCCTTAGCTTTTAGCAGAGCCTTCAGGCAAAGTATGGGAAGAAAGCAGAAACCACTTGCTAGTAAGATTGAATGGCTGTGATGAATTTATTACAGTAACCAATGGTACCTGAGTGGAGAAGAGAACAGTTCTCCACCGGGGTACTGGACTTAACGATTTCATAAGGATTTGGTTGTTGTTTTGCTTGAGGGTAAGGATATATGGACAGTGCGGGTAGTAACAGATCTCAGGTTCTTCCTATAAATTGTATTGTCTTGGGCACATATTTTATTTTAATAACATTTACCTGAAGAAAATGTATAGACGGGCGCCTGGGTGGCTCAGTTGGTTAAGCGACTGCTTTCGGCTCAGGTCATGATCCTGGAGTCCCAGGATCGAGTCCCGCATCGGGCTCCCTGCTCGGCAGGGAGCCTGCTTCTCCCTCTGACCCTCCCCCCTCTCATGTGCTCTCTGTCTCTCATTCTCTCTGTCTCAAATAAATAAATAAAATATTTAAAAAAAAAAAAAAAGAAAATGTATAGAATGTTGAACTTTTCTGATTCGAAGCTCTTCCTATGTAACCCTTACAGTGATGTTGAGCTAGTTAAAATATGTAGAGCATACCAAACAAACTTAATGAGTTTTGATTTCCCTGGTCTTATCTGGTAAAGGACCATATCTTTATGGTTGTCCAAAGCTCTAGAGGAAGTTCCACAGTTTATGATAGAAGACTTCTTGACATTTTAATTTTTCTGAATTTAGGATTTTAGCAGGCAAAATCTAAAGTTACTGCAGGAGATTGGTCACTTGACTAAGATAGTAGCATATGTACTTGAGGACAAGGAATACTATCACTATATTGATATTATTGATATTAATATTTATTATAAGAGTAACTGCATTAATATATTAATTGTATTAATATTTAGTATTTAAAAATAAAATAGCAGATGATAACACAGTTATAAGAAAACTTACCTCTTTTAGAAGTAATGAAGTTGTGTTTGTTCTTAATAATCAAAACCATAATAAAATCAACATAATACACAAAAAGTTGTTCTAGAGAGATACAGAATCTCTGCTCAAACAGAAACTTATTTTTACAGCCTCTTGTTCAGAGGAGATTGGGATTACTAAGATCAATTCATTATTTCAACAGAAAACGTAATTCCAGTCTGGCATTAATGTAATATTTGGCATGAAAAGCTTTAAAAAATGTTATAAAAAAAGCCTATCAAAACTTTGTCAACTCTGACAAAAGTTTTAACACAGTTCACTGCTTCTTTTCAGGACTCATTACTTGTATTATACTCGAGGATAAATAAATTTCTCTCTGCACACTTGTTACAATTTATTACAGCCATTGAAGTTGTGCTTTTGACTATTTTTCTTCGTATTCCGAAACAATCATATTTTTTTTTCTTAAAGACAAAATAACTGCCTTTTTCCCTGGCACATAATAAGTCGTCATTAGTTATAAGCTTCTCCCACTTAATATAAAGTCATTTTCTGAAAATCACATATTCTGTGTGAAAGCGCTAACAAGGAGTCAATTTCTTATTATTTTAAACGGGAAAAATTGTTATGTGTGAGACTGCTAACCAAAATGCCTGACCAGTTAATTAAAAAGTAACTAAAACACAGCATACAGAATAGATTTTCAAAGTAGGTGCTAAAGTTAATGCTTAAAACATTGTTTTGTGATCCAAACAATTAATATGATCAAAATAATTAAATTTATTATAGTTACTTCAAAGGGAATACATTACTGTATTTTCATTATATCTGCCACTTATAGTTACTCTGAGCTTTCCAAATACTTATATATAATTTTGATGTTTTACTAACTGTATTTGAATGTAATTCACGGTTTTTTCTTTGCATAGTTTAATTCATTTGCTATATAGAATTTTTGAGTAATAAATAAAAATATTTTCTCAGAAAAAAAAATGTTGGCCAAAAATCTGTGTATTGAGAGATATCTCTATTAAGTTGGGTATTAGCCCAGAATCATTGTGTGATAAAAATACTAACAAGGGAAACATTTTGTGGGACATACCTATGTATGGAATGCATCAATTAGAAGTTCACCAGACACCAAAGTTATTCAGTGAGAAAGGAGTAAGTTTTAAAAAAGGAAAAAGTTAATTTGAAATTCTTGATCCAATTGTTGGTAATGAACCGGCCTATTAGGATTTGAATATGCTCCCTAAATTAGTAGTTACTGCAACAAATAGATAATCGTTCTCTGAAATGTTTAAGAAATAAATTCAGTATTAATTGTAGATAGAATTTGAATATTTAATTTGTCTCAAGGTTCTATTGTTTGCTCTATATAGGGCTAGAAAATAACTGAGTTACATAGAAAATAAAAATTTGGGGTGCCTGGGTAGCTCAGTCGGTTAAGCAACTGCCTTTGGCTCAAGTCATGATCCTAGGGTCCTGGGGTTGAGCCCTGTATCGGTCTCTCTGCTCGGTGGGGAGTCTGCTTCTCCCTCTCCCTCTGCCCCTGCTCATGTGCTTTCTCTCTCGCTCACTCTCTCTCTCAAATAAATAAATAAAATCTTTAAAAAATTAAAATAAAAGGAAAATAAAAATTTGTTTAAACTGTAAAAGACTTTTGAATGTAATCCTACTATTGATTTTGACTCATCAGTTTTGTGGCTTAAAACAATGATATCTAAAACAATGCTAAAGGATATATGCTAAGGATATATAAAGTGTTAATAAAATCATATAGTTCTTGAAAATAGAATTAAGAGACTGACACTTAAAATTAAGGATAAGGTGAAACAATACCACGATTCACTTTTGTATAGTTTAGCACTGTGTTTGGCACTTCGACCTGCAATAAATAATTGGTGAATGACTCAAAATCTTTTCTTCCCCAAGAATGCTTGTTTTTACTTTGTTTTTATGTTTGAATTACTCTAAACTGAAACCCTGGAATGCTTGTCAATTTAGGTGAACTTACATGATATTATAATATGCATACAGCTAATAATAGAGATAAAAGTGATCTGTTTCTATGTGTTTAATATAATTCAAAAGAAATATAAAATGCTCCTAAGAAGTCCAGTTAGAGCAAAAATACAGTTGAGAATATAAAAAGCAAATACTTTCCCTAGCTTTTTGACTACAAGAGAAGTAACCCATCATGAATGAATATGTCACATGACAAGGTATGTTTATGTTAAGAACACTGCCATCAACACAGAACGACTCAAAATCTTTTAAAAATATAAATGAGATTTTTCTCAACTTGTTTTCTTGAGAGCATCTATTAATTACCTTGAAATTCAAATTATTTTTCAATGAAGAAATGGAAGGAATGATAATATTGATGAAAAAGAAAAAAAAAAGGGATGTTTTATGAAATGATTTGAATTAACTATTGTTAATGTATTCTGCTGTTTCTAAATTGGCCCTTTGAAGCATTTCCATGAGGAGAAATGGGATGGGTCTAGTTACCCATCCCATGGGTTGGGTTGAGTTTAATTCCAACCCTGTTGTATTTCCTCCTCCTTCTATATGTAGAAATGATTTCTAGTGCTTTTATTATCACCTTTCTTACTAAACATTTTCTAATGGCTAACACTATAATAATATTTCATTGTTCTTGTTTATGCTTTTTCTGTGTGTCATGTGGAATCTTTGGAATTTTAGATTTTTGTAGCAATAGTGGGAGATGATAGTTCATCTTATGCTTTATAGTTTAACTTGGCTATTAAGAGTATAATTGTGACCATGAAATCTTGCTTTATGTGACAGAAACTGATTTAGATTTTTTTTTTAAACTGGATTATTCAGGTAGATTCATTACCAGTGAAATCAAGAAACAGGAGTCTTCTTAGCTTGGTAGAGGTGACTATTTCTTCTGTTCTCTTTTACTCAATACTAAAATCAATGAAGACAATAAGCCAGTGGGAAGAGCTGACTATTGCTATTATATGTCACATTCCTCACCCTAAGTCCAGGTTTCTCTGGTCACAATGTTTATGGAAACCCTTTGTACTGGACTCTGTTTTAAAAAATAGGACAAGCTTTCATGTTAATTCTCTGATTTATGTGGGCTGAGCAATTTTTTACTATACTAATTGGAGTGGTCCAAAAGGTATTTGGAATTTTAAATGTTCTATATCTGTGTTTAGAAAGTAGACACCTGCAGGCCCCAAGAAATCATTCCAGTGGAATGAATAAAGAGACATAGGTTGTCAAAAAAAGCAATTTACAATTTTTAGGTAGATTTCCTTTATGCTGCTTTTAAATATGTACTACCCTTTTTTTATGGACACTTGGCTATATGTGGTTATACTATAAAAATGGGATACCATAATAGAAGACATGTTCCTTTGTGTTCAGTTTTCCTTGTATTTTGACACATGAAGTTCCTAAAGTCAGTATGTTGTATAAACTGTTCAGGTGGTAGCACCAGAATAGTACCCTTAACATTATCAAAATGAGTTTCCATTATATCTAAAAGAGACCTTTGAGATTATCTCTAATTTAATCTTTCATTTTACAAATAATGTAAAAGTAATTGTAGGTAAACTGACACAGGAACCAGAGTAACCTGAATTCAAGTCCAGGTTCTATTGCTTGCTATTTGGTTATGACATCATAATCTTTCTGAGCTTCCATTTTCCCATCAGTACATTAGAAATACTAAGATCTCAGTCTTAATTTTGTTGTACCAGGAAAGGAAATGTTTGTGTGGTATCTGCTAGTATTTATATGTAGTTGATGCTGAATAAATATTATTTCTCTTCTTTCCACTGGCCCAAGGTGACATGGCTGGTTAATAATCTCATTAATCTGTAAGAAATTGATTTGAATTCCTTTCACTTACTTTTTTTTAGCAAGAAATAAATGCGTTTCCCAATTACGATTTTTCAGCATCTCATTAGGAATTATTTTATGTCCAATTCAGAAAATTACCTTTCCTACATAACTGTTCACTGAATGCAGGTGCTTTGCACTATGACACATAATGATGTCTGAAAATGATTTCCATAGAACAGTATTTTAGGTCAACTTGAACTTTTCAAATATTTTTCTTAACAAAGATAGGATATTTAAGACATGGAAATAATTTGGAAAAAGGTTTATTATTTCTCAGCTCTTTAAGACTTTTTACACATTATTTTTTTATTTGGCTTACTGAATTGCTTTGAGATCATTATTATTTCAACTTTAATTAAAATTAAAAATGAAGGACCTTATTTTAATTTGGATTTCATTTATTTTATTTAATGTTGAAAGCAGCTGCAGCCTATAATGACATAAAAACATAGGAAAAAGACATGCAACAACATTTGAAACATGGAGAAACTGGAAAAATTGTTAAAAGCATCTCATGCTACAAAAACTGAGTGTCTGTTACTATATAAGTATCTTCAAGCAAGCACCAGCAAATACCTAGATTGAAAAATTGAATCTGAATCTGTCTGATATGGCCTATTATTATTTTTAAGTCTGAAGTTTCTATCATGCAAACTGATTCTGGTTTCATAGAACTTGTATAAGTACTCATATAGCATCTACATATTTGGGAAATTTTTTAACCTTTTATCACAGACTAAAGGTATAGCCAGGTTACTAGTTGTGATTTCTCGTTCTTTTGCCTTCATTTCCTCTTTAAAAGTGAGAAAAGAGTGAGAAAAGGGTAAGTTCAATTCTCTCTACCCTTTATATATCTCATCTACATATTATATTAATGAGTTTTTAGAGGTTTTTGAACCCTTGAGAATTGTAATATTGTATATGTGTGTGTTTGTATCTATCTGTGTGTAGGTGTGTATGTGATTTTCCAGGAAAATATTAGGCACTGAATATTAGATAAATCACACAGAATAGTACAGAATTCTTTAGAGTCCAGAATTGGAGAGTTTTCTAAGGCACAGTCCTTAGGGGAAGGTTGAGTTCACAATGGAGAACAAAATTTATACTTTGTTCACCTCCTGGTCTGGTGTCTTATACTGACTCAAAGATCATGTGTTTCTACAGAGTCCTCTCTTATATCCTTTTAATTTCATCTCCATTACTTCAAAGAGAGTCATAACCAGAGTTTAAAGGATTTTTCTCTGAATATTTTCGCTCCTAAGAATATAATATTTGTAGGTTTTTCTATTACTAGATTAACCCATTTTTTTTTTAATACTCTTCTTGCCACACAGTGTTGGGATTGAAGTCCCATTTGCAGGGATTTACGTCCAGGATGAATAGGAGTTAGGACATAGCTTTCCTACTTTTTCTTCCATGCACTTACCTATTGTCCATTGGAAAGCTTAGATAATTTTGAGCTTCATGTATTCTCCATTTCCTGTAACTCACTGTTGATTATTTCGGGAAAAGCTGTAAGTATAATCAAATAAAATAAACAAGCACAAAAACCTCATTAGGCAACAAAATATTAGCTAGCAAATATTACATGACAAAATAATCACTGGGAATTTTCTCTCCACTCTATGAAGTGAATACCCTGGAATTCCAAAGCTTTTTCTCCCTGATCTAGCCAACTAGTGTTAGAGAACATATGACTTAATAAGCATTTTCCAAGAGTTGGAGAGTATCTACAGCCTGGAACGGATTTAATATTTGGGGAAGATATACCCAATGCCTTATGAAGAAAAGGAAGTGCTTGAAGCGTATTTTACCAAGAGATTGTTTTGGAAGACTCAGGCCCTAGATTCTAACACTTACGACTTGGATATACAGCCACATAATTTGGAAAATGGTTCTCTTTTTGAAGATAAAATCAAGAAATTACTAGTTGCCTTTCCTTTCCCAGAGGGTACTTGTAAGGAGCAAAATAATATATGGTTGTGAACATTGAAAACAGTGAAAGTAGATCTTAATAAGCCAACAAGTAACAAGTGTATTGTGTTGGTAATGTAAATGGATTGGACCTTGTATCTTTAATTATTCCATGTCATCTTACTAGTCAATATTTCAAAGAATGGGAGTGAATTACATGGTCACAGCAGTGATTTGTATATCATTTAATTGATTCATGGTATTTTACCCCATGACAATAGGTAGCAATGGCAGAGTATAGAGAGAGAGTAGTAAGCAAGAGACAGGTACACTGGAATATGTGGAAATAAAGTGGCTGGAATAGGGAGCTGACCAAATTCCAAAAGGAACGGAGTCGAGCTTTTAGTCAGAAACTAGACAGACTAATAGAAGAATATCAGGGAGAGGAGGAAAAGTGGCCAATAATTAGCTACTGTGTTTTATATTTTCTTTTCCTCATAGTGCCTACAGTAGTACTTTACTGTGATAAATATTCAACAATTAAAATAGCCTCTAAGGTCATTTTAGCCATAACAAGTAACTCATTATGTCAATCTGTTATTTTCAATCTTATTTGAACTTAGTGTAACAATTATACTGGAATGGAGGTAAAAGTAGAAGATAATTATACACAGGTAAAAATAGCATTTTAAAAGAGAAAATAGGTGACATCAGAAAGTGATAAAATTCTGCTCTGTAAAACTTCTCCCAAAATGAAATATATATAATTTCTAGTTACATAGCATAGTTCACATGAAATTCTTTGGGCTTCTTTGAAAAAGAGAGATTCTCATATATATTAATAGTAATTTTTTTGGCGTCTAGTCTTTCTTCTTACATTCCTGTATGGATATTTTTTTCAAGATTTCTTCTTTATTTATATTTGCAAAAATTTGTCATACTTCTTTTTCTCTAATTTTAAAGCTAGTACATATATAGTGTACAAATATTTAAATAAATCAGAAAACCATTTAAAAAACACACATAAGTTTTAAAACCAAGAGAAAAACATGATCAATATTGTGATGTTATTTTTATCCACCCCCCATAAAAGCCTATATTTGTGTGTATATGATGTTTGTTTGTACATCTTTGTGTATGTGTATGTATGTTTATGTAATGAAACCATGATGATATAGCATATATGATTCTTCCCCCTTTTTATTAGATAATACATGATTATTATTTTCCTCAACTTCCAAGATAATTTGGTATGGGTGACATATATTGATTCTTTATCATATAAAAGTGCCATACATTTTTAAAAAGTTCCATAATGCTATAGGCATATATTATGTCTTCTTTTTTCTATCATAATTAATGCTGCAATAAATATCCAAAACTTCCATAGTTTTTAATTGTTATCTTTGATAAGTTGGTTCAATAGGAGCTACTCAGTTTTGTCCAGAGGCAAAGGATAACATATTTATCTTACTTTATGATATTTACTCTCTACATATAAATGCAATAATTTCTTAATACATATAAATGAAAGTAACTTATAATCCATATTTATTGAAATAACTTTCACTTTAATATGCATAATTTGTTATATTTCTGTAAAGATTTGTGAAGCTGCAGATCCTAAAAAGCACACTCTGTCTGCAGATTACATCTGAAGCATAATTCCTGACTGTATTGGGAGTTAAACAGAGCCAGAAACAAGACTTCTTTTTCACATTAAGAAAGGAAGAGTTTTAATGTGTTTAAAATACAACCTAATTTATATGCTTATAACAGTTCTGAAGTTGATTAAAGTCTGTAGAGTGAATGAAAATTGCATGTAGTTCTCATTTTAGTTGACCTTTCATGTTAATTAGGACATTTTTTCATTTATTTGGGAGCTAAGTACGTTTTCTTTGTCTAGTAAACTTTGATTCTGTTTCTTTGGCTTCTTCCTTTAATGAAGTTGGTCACTTTCAGATTCCTTTTAACTTTCCTCAAGATTTTGCATAACAAATCAAAGTACTGTGATGAAGATTATTTAGTTAGTTTTAGTAACCTGTTACTTGCCAATTCATTCATTCATTCACTTAAATATCTATTTAATAGTATGTGTGCCAGCCATTCTTCCAGGCACTTGGAAAACTCTTGAATAAGACAGGTGAAACTCCTTGCCCTCAAGGGGCTTATATTTTGATGGGAAGAAGGATAATAAAAAGTTAGAAGTAAAATATACAGTATTTCTGAGTGCCATAGAGTAAACAAAAGACTTAACAAGATTGTGCCAGAGCAAGGCATCCAGATGTCTCCCGGAAAAGCTTTCCAGGCAAAGAGGTTAGCCAGTGGGAAATCCCTAATGGAGGAACATGCCAGTGTTTGAGAAGCAGTAACATGGTCAGTTTGTCTGGAGGAGAGTGAGTCTGAGGGTTGTGGTAGGAGATAAGGTCAGGAGAGTAACAGTGATTGTAAATAGGCTCATTGGCAGAACTTTGCAAGGTTTTAAGTGGAGTGACATGATTTGACTTCTGCCTTAATAGGCTCAAAGTGACTATAGGATATGAAGAATAGACATGGTGGTGGAGCAAGAGTAGTAATGGGGAGACCAGTTAGGAAGCTGTTGTGATAACCCAGGTGAGAGGATTGTGACTTGGAACCAGGCTGTAATCAAAAGAGTCAATTCAACATTAGGATTGATGGGATTGGAGTCATGGTGTTAAGTATGAATAAGAAGTTTTTGGCCTGAGCACTTGGAAGGATGGATTAGACATGAACTGAGATGGGCATGAATGTGAGAGGAGTTGGGTTTTAGAGATGTTAAATTTGAAATATTTATTTGATATCCAAGTCTGATGTTCCGGGGAGAGGACTATTTGGGAGTCTTTAGGATATAGATGGTATGTGAAACCATGAAACTAGATGAGAGCACAGTGGTAGGTATGAACAGAGTACAGAAGCGTTCCTAGGACTGAATCAAGCATGATTGATTGACATTTGACTCTCCAATGGCTAGAGTCAAAGATGAGGAGAAATATACAGTGGAAACTAACCAGTAGTGGCCTATGTCATCAGGGGAACATGTACCATATTGACAAAAACAGCAACAAATATTGAAATGATGCAGATGAACTAAGTGTAGAATTAAAAAATCTACTTTTCTCTCTTTCTCAATAAAAGAAGGAAAATGGTGTAAAATAAGGTATGAAATTAATGTTTAAATGTACACTGGAGAGGTCCCGGAAAATTGGAGGATGGGGACTACATATTTGTTTCTGAGTCTTTTTTTTTTAATGTAGCAAGAGAAAACATGAAATATAATTAATTGCAATATATGATAAAAGATAAACATACAATAGAAACACATTTGTTACTGAAAAGAATGATAAATACTTCAAATACTGAGCAATTCAGGGGTACCCATAGTCAGGCAAAAGATTTGTCTCAAACATAAATTTGGATTTACCACTAACATGAGGATGAATGGATGATGGAGAAACCCACATTCAGGACCTGGACACATATGCATTGTATAATTGCCTTTAATAATTTATAGTGTTATTAGCATAAAGAAAAAATAGGATACTAAGTCTAGAAGGGAAGATAATTATAAGTAACATTTAGGGACTGTTTTAAGACAATTATGGAATGTTGATTCTCAGAGCTGACTGCATTTTAGAATAATGAGGTTCTTTGTAAAGGACGAATGCCACACTCCCAGAAACTTTTGTTTAATTGGTTTGAATTAGGGCTAGGGCATAGATATTTATTTAAAGTCCCCCAGGTGATTCTAATGTGTAACACCAAAGAATAAACATCAAAGTGATGGCAGCAAAGGAAGTGCTTATATGTGTGTTTTGTGTAAACCATTTCTAGTACTTTGTAATACAGTGAATCATCCTGTTTTTGTTTATAGATGTATTGAACATACATTAGTGCCTGATTGATGTATATGCACTGCACATTAAAATGTGAATCAACATAGGGCGCCTGGGTGGCTCAGGTGGTTAAGCGACTGCCTTCGGCTCAGGTCATGATCCTGGAGTCCCGGGATCGAGTCCCGCATCGGGCTCCCTGCTTGGCAGGGAGTCTGCTTCTGCCTCTGACCCTCCTCCCTCTCATGCTCTCTGTCTCTCATTCTCTCTCTCTCAAATAAATAAAATCTTTAAAAAAACAAAACAAAACAAAACAAAATGTGAATCAACATAAATGTGTAGGGATAAAGTCCAAAGCTTAAGTCTTAAAATTATATTTAAGCATCTGATCCTTTGGTGAAAAATTAAAAAAAAAATTATATGTGAAAACTAGGAGTAAGTTGAGTCAGTTAACCAGCAGCCTTAGTACAAAAATTTGGGGAGGAAGTCATGGTGTGCCATGTACACCTTACTTTGACTTGGAAATACTAAGAATGTATTACAGTGCTTTCAGTCTTGGGTCACCATTTCCTGTCTTGAAATTACCTCTCTCATTATTTTCCAACATTTAAAGTGTATGGTGCTTCCATAGAGTGCTGTATACACTCAAATCTGTATGTACATATAGACCAATATTTTCTGTTCATTTTCCCATTCCATGTTTCTATTCAAAATTTGGCAAGTGGGAGTAAGATAGTTCATGACACTGACTTACCAGAAATGTCTTTGTGACATACCAGGAAGTTAGGCACACTCTTCTGAGAGCTGGGTAGGGCCCTATTTTATGTCCCATGGAGCGGTCATTCATACCAACCAGTCATTGTGCTCATCAAGAGTATCATGTGTGAGCACTTAAAGTACAGCCTAACTAAAATTGTTTGTCCGTCCTCATTATCATTATTTGCCCTCAATAACTTAAAACTGAGTAGGAAAAATCAACTCCTGATAGCCTTTATTTGTCCTTATTTGTTTCTGGCTAACTTTCCAACTCTTTGAAAATTCCCTTCAAGGAGTAAATGAACAACGTATACACTATGCTTCCTGTACTGTGATCACTCTTCATTTGGTCTTCCCGGATACATCAAATGTTCGGATGTGCTGAAGCTTAATCATGCGGCTTGATTCTTTTGTTCTTGGATGATCTTGTGTATGAACGTAATTTTAACCACTACATACAAAGCTAACTGGATAGGCCTGAGCTAACAGGGGCAAACCTAGGACAACTGGGCCAATGCTCATTCCATGCAGCTGTGTGTCCCCAGAGTTTCTAATCTCTAAGCATTTTTCCTTGCAGTAAAATGCCATTGAACTCAGAGCTTAAACAGATTGATTAAAGAGCTGAGAATTTGGGATAAAGAGTGAAATCCAGAATGGCTGGTCTTTGGGGGGTTTAAATACACATTTACTTGTTATTCAGGGAGGCAAAGGTTGGTGCTTGGGAGAGTTAGTGGTTAGGGTACTCCCAGTGTCCCATTTTGATCTTTTGGAAGGGAGAAGGCTGCTTAGTCAAGAAAGGAGCTAGGGTGGAAATGCACTGATGAGGTATGAGAAGAACAGTGGTAGGCTGTAGTAGATTTTGAAGTGTTCCAAGTTGTTATAGTAACTACTAGTTCAGACCTGTAAGAGTAATGACAGTGTTATAGCAGTGTTCAAAATCTAAGTAGATTCCCATTGAAATATTTTTTTTTATGAGAATATATAAAATTAACATATGCTAACAAGCTCTCCAGTTTGGGTTTGAAATGCTTTGTAATGAAAGTGTTATTTCCTGTGATTGATAATGAAGTAGACATTTATTTCTACTAACTACACAGTATAGTACAGGTAGAGTCCAAAATGATTCAGCAGATGTAACTAATAAAATGAACTGGCAGGATAATAATTGCGAGGAGGGAAGAATCGAAGACAAAGCAAGTGTTTTTTGGGTTTCTTGCTGATGGGGGCAGTGGGAGTGCTAGAGTGTGCAAAAGTGTGGTGCAATTCAGACGAATCCCAGTATTTCTGTTTATTCCGTTTCAATTCACTGAGTTGTCTGATTATAATTGAGTTGTTCATATTGTGCTCTTGAAATGTTTTGAGGCAAATGAAATCTTCTAAGAATTCAATTATACTGAAACAATAGCCACAAGACATGGTAAAGTTATTGCCATGTTAACAAAGGGCAGAATGGGAAAACACAATTTGTATTTAAGTGTTGGTGCTATTTCTTGGAACTAAAAACGTAAAATTATTTCCAAGGCAAACGGACTTCATTCTTATGGTGAATATTTTGTTATAAATCATGAAGTTAATCTTTTTATCCTTAAAGCATAAGTTAAATGTTCTTTTAAATGAGGCCAATTGATTCCTTTCTTGAAGAAATATAGTTATTAAACGCCTAAGACTAACTCAGAAAATGATGACTTTGGGGGAGGGGTGGGACTTTTATATAAAAATATGGAATTTTAGGTGATAATTTAGAATTTAAAACTTAGAGATTTCATGAGTGGGAAATTTTCATCAAAAAATAATACACATTTGAGTAGGTTTTAAAATAGAAAAATGCAAACTTGTTATGATGAATTATCTTGATGTTCAAAAGGCACTGCTTCATGAATAATATTACTATGAAAAACTACTTAAGACCCCTAAAGACCTGTAAAGTAGAAATATTTTCCTTAGGAGATTAAAAAAAAAAAAATCTGGAGCAATAGCTTAGGGAACTCTGAATTCTGTTCCCTAATTTACCATTAATTCTGTAGCTATGAGCAACTAATTTAACCTTCCAAAACCTTTTCCTCATTTAGATAAAGAATGAATAATACTTTCCAGCTACATCAATAACAGGGATGCCCCAGTGGATGAAGATGTTTATTTAGTGCATTAAGCTCCGTAGGTGGGAAGGCAAGGACTACAATATGAGGCCAAGCTGTTATTATTGAACTGCTTAGGTTTTTTTTTAAATGTTTATTTGGAAAGATGTTTATTTTGGGTCTGTTATGTGCAAGGGACCAAATGATACGTCCTTCCTGATAGATTCTCATTCCCTGAAATGCGGCTTCCATTTCCTGCTCATTATTGTATCCTGTCTTTTCAAGACCTTACTTTGAATCTTCTACATGGGAATAATCAGTGAATGTTTATTTAGATCATAAATACGAAGGATGCAGTCTTCTAAGGATGCCTTAAAACATAAAGTGTGTCTATGTGTGTGTGTATGGGGGAGACAAGCTGAAATAGGAGGGATTCTTGTTTTGAACAAGAACTCTAAACTTTTATTTGCCTTCACTGTTATTTCCTTCATGATTGAACTGTTCATTTTCCCCTCAAATTTTCAGTCTCCCATGTGCTTTTCTTTTATTGTGTTTTTTCTTCTTCTTCTTCTCTCCCAGTTTTGAATGGTTTGTTTCTCTGCTAGGCTGTCAGAGGAAAGGGACTCATGATTCCTACTTTCTACGTATCTTCCATCATCAGAACACCGTGCTCAATCCCAGAATAGATTTCCTCACAAATGTTGCCATAGAATAATCTTCAGAAACATGGCATCCACCTCTGTGTGGCATGTGCTGAAATCAAAGAGATATAAATTAAATAAATTTTTAAGAATTTCTAAAGTTTGGTTTTTTCATTTATTAGATTTTCATAGTCCATTCAGCTTCTCAGTAAATGTACTTTGGGTTTGAAAGGAAGTAATTTCTGTAGGTTTATTAAAATTTATTCTACTAAATTTAGTTCTTTGGATATGGAATACACATAAATTTCTTTTAACTATCCACCTCTATGTTATGCATTTAAGGAGGAAGAATCTTCAGTTTTCACCTGTAAATTTTATTTCACCTGGTGAAAGGCAAAATTAAATTAGATTTATCAGACTGGGGCCCAATATATTTTGAGTGTCTTCCAAGATGTCTGTCTATACGGTGATTGTCTACTGGGGTTTTCCCTAAACTGCCCAGTTGTTGAACCTTATTTCCATATGGCACCTTTTCATTTTCTATGTTGGAGAAGAGCCTACTTTCTAAAATCATTATTATTGCACTTCTGAAAACTTCATCTCTTCTCCAGGAACATGAAAGTAGGAAATGATTCCATGAAACTTTGGTTAAGATTGGTGGGAGAGTGAGGAGGCAAAATCAGTATAGAAATATATTTTAAGGCTAACTTTTTTTTTCCCCCTTTGGTGAAATGCCTATGTATCTTCAAGGCAGAAAGCTTGACTTGTGAAGAGGTGGTAGAATTCAAATTGCACGCTAAGCCAAGGCTCTTTAAAAGAACATGAATTGAATCAGCTGTGCAGTTTAGTTCTGTGGTGATTTTTGTTCTTTTGGAAAGAAGTGAAGAGTTTTATTCTTACATATTCTCTGAATAATGGAAAGATTTTTCTGGTACTTGAATTTTAAAGACCATTATTGTAGTCTGTCATCTTGCTTGCTGTGCTTTGGAATGGGCAGTGCTTTAGAAAACTAGTTCCATTTACTTACTTTACAGATACGAAAACTCAGTCCTAGAGAATTAGCAGTAATTGCTTGGTGAAGATCATAGAGATAGGTTATAATTGGGGTGGCTGGTCCCCTACTCTGGTCCCACGAGCCTAAAGAGTTAAGCAAAATGACTTCTGATTCATATACTCCTCATTCCAGTTAGTAACACTCTTGGGTTCAGTAGCACTTACTGTGTGTTAAAAATAAATTGGAAGTAACTTGAAAAGAATGAGAAAGCTTTATTGGGGGGGGAAATTAGGATTACTCAAAGGAAGCTGCAGCTAGTCAGAGGAAGCAACCAGGAAAGACAGGATCTTGCTCATTGGCTCTGTCACAGATTTGCCTGCATTTTTTTTTTTTAAACAGACTGCTTAATTATTCAGGCACCTCTCCCTTTATTGGAATTGCTGTTACATTAATTGATTTTGTTTTGTTTGTTTAAATAGAGTAAGTGCGGATCATGGCCCTGTCCCCCCCCTTTTTTTTCATTCCAGATCCTTCTTCAATTTGTTTTCTCTGCTCTCTGTCATCCTAAATTTGGTTATTTTTCTCCTTCAGTCCCTGCTTTTTGTTTTCCCTGCCTACCCCCCTACACCCTTCCTTTTCCACATCGAAATTTCAGTGAAATCAATTTCATCATTTCCTGACATCTGTAGATTGAAGCCCAGTGACTTATAGAATAAGCTCAGCAATTCTAGAATGAGATGACATCTATGCATTTTGCATTATTTTTGATTGCAGAAGTGGGGAAGGCTATGTATGCACATTAGAGAGTCAAATCTCAAAAATTAGGTGCTGGATTTGCTTCATTTAATTGCTTTATAAAATTGAACTAACATTGCAACTCATTAAAGTGAGAATATTTTTCTTTTTCCTGAAGGTTCTCTCGAAGTCTCAAACAGGGCATTTGTATTTTTTATAATAGATAATGGTTTCCATTTTAGCACTGCTATTATGTGATGAGAGATCCATGTTTGACTGTAGGGACCTGGTGTTAATGAGGCCCAAGTTAAGGGTTGGATTTATATAGGAAATAATTTGGAAGGAGAGACATTCTCTATTGTTATATTTAGTACTGTATTTATTTATTTATGTATTTATTTTTATTTATATTATTTTTAAAAGATTTATTTATTCATTTTAGAGAGCGAGGAAGAGAGAGTGAGAGAGAGCAGGAATGGGGGGAGGGGCAGAGGGAGAAGGAGAGAGTCTTCAGCTGACTCCCTGCTATTTGCCAAGCCTGATATGGAGCTCAGTTTCACAACCTGGAGATCATGACCTGAGCTGAAATCAAGAGATGGATGCTTAACTGGCTGAGCCACCCAGGTGCTCCAGTACTATCATTTTTTAAATATAGGCCTTGCATCAGCATCACTCAGAGATTCAGCAAAGAGTAGTGGTGATCAAACCTGACTTCTTAGTCTGTATGGGGAGTTCAAAAAATTACCAGTTTTGGTCCCAGCTGAGACCAGTTAAATTCCAATCCCCAGGAGCAGGACTAGAGTACTGGTATTTTTTTTTTTTAAAGATTTTATTTATTTATTTATTTGACAGAGACAGAGATAGCGAGAGCAGGAACACAAGCAGTGGGAGTGGGAGAGGGAGAAGCAGGCTTCCCCCTGAGGAGGGAGCCTGATATGGGACTCGATCCCAGGACCCTGGGATCATGACCTGAGCCGAAGGCAGACGCTTAATGACTGAGCCACTCAGGCGCCCAGGGTACTGGTATTTTTAAAATTAAGTGCTCTAAGGCATGTCAGGATGGAGACTGTTGGATACACTAGGGGGAATCCCTGAATTCAACACGATTTAGACTCGGGAACACTAGTATTTTGGGCCCAAGTGGGTATTCTAATGAATGCTTTTACATATCTCTAAAATTTTAAAATCCCGTGATATTGGTAATATTTTAAGTAAATGTTAACCAAACTGGATAAACTAATGGTGGATGGGTTGTGGGGGGACCTGGATAATTTAGTACCACCTGTTACCAATGTTAGAAAACCCACATGAAGAATACGACATACGGTAGAATTCCATTTCATTTAATCACATGTCAACAAATGTTTATTGAGGCCCTGCTGCATACCAGGGACAGGGGTTACAAAAGTGAACACAATAGGAAACTATTCTTCCCTTACAGAGTTTAGATCCTTGAGGAAGATGCCACGTAGTGTCCAAGGTACTGTCATAGAGGAGGTCCAACCCAGTGCCGGGGAAGTGGAATATCAGATGAGTAGTTTGCTTGGAGGTGCAAGCCGGCTTCTGTAAAGACACATACCTTCTAATGCTAAAGCCATCCTCTGCCTCTAACAAGCCGGAGAATGTGAGAGGTAGGAAGGGAAGACGAGACCTGTTTGTTGTCTCACATGCACGCTCATGAAATCTGAAAGCAGGGAAAATGCTGCCCTGATTGTAATTCACTCTTTTCTGTTTCTTTAACCCACACCATTAATTCGATATAACTTGAGGTGTCTCTGCATCTTCATCGGGTGTCCTTATTGCTGAAAAGCTGCAAGGCATTGTGGACACAAAGGCTCTGCAGTCAGAAAGACCTGGTTCATTTCTCGCCCTATAGTGGAGAAGTTAACCTTAGATTTCGTTAAGCCTTTGTTTGCTCAGCCATGAAGTTGATAAAATGATATCCACTTTGTAGGGATGTTGTGCAGCTTTGACATATATGTAAAGCCCTTAGCCTAGTACTTGCTATATTTAGATGCCTCGTGAACAGAAATATTGTGTTATTATGCAAAGGAGCAGCAGTTTTTATTTAATATTAACTTAAAGTTGAGAAATAGAGAAATTATAGGGACTTTAATGCATCACAACAGAAGAGGTGTGAGACATAATTTGTTTGTGTAAATCCTTCAGTTCAAAGTTTAAGCGTTTTTCTAAATCTGTTGTTTTAGTTAGAATTGCTTTGGATAGCGGCAGTGTTTTTGCCTAAGTAATTCAAGTTTTCTTTTTTTGCAGACTTTTCCAAAAGTATGCCCTAACATCAACAATTTGGCAGTGAGGGAGCTGTTCAGGGTGATAAACTACTTCCAGAAGCATCTAGGGTCCATTTCATTTCTGTGCTTACCTTGGGCTTTTGTGTTTGACCCCTGTGCTGACAAGTTTTTCTAATAGTAAGGGCTCATCCATTGGGTGTGCTCTCTGGAAAGGCTTAGCTGTCTTCTACTCAAATAACTCCTTTCTTTTGAATGATCTGAACACAGAAGAAATCTTCTGTCTTAGTTTTTCCACAGTGTTTGCACAAAGATTGAGAGAGTAGGAAGACACTACTCTCTGTGACTTGAGATGTGGGTGACAGTTATCATAGTTACAGCATTACTGATAGTTTCTTTGAGAGTACTCAAGAATGGCTTCGCGTTTGGATATCAAACCTGGTTAGGTCTTGAACCAGTCTTATCAGGTTTTCCTTGTTCTTGATTTAACTGAAACATTACATAAGTCCATCGTCTTGGAAAACACCCAGCCCTTGAACTAGAACAGGGACCTGTTCTCTCTGTTATAAAAGACTAATATTGACAAATTACATAACAAACCCGTAAGTACAGTTCCAGAGTGCCCAGATGCTATCAGCAGCTGAAGGTAGGCACAGCATGGCTGGTGGTTATGGACCACTGAAATATTTGGGGCATGTGAATATGAATGGTCACTGGCTAGAGGAAATGCCACTTCCACTTCATGTTTGTTGTAAAAGACTTTGGAAGGACTTCTGTAATCCCATTTTTGATCCTCTGAAAGTACTTGCGTTTTTCCAATAAATCTGTTCATAGTTAAATATGACCTCAATTTTCCTTTCACCTCTACCCATATTCAAACGAAAGATAGTCTCAAATGAAACACTAGGGCCCTTGAACTTTAAAGTCAGAAATGACTTAAATATCTTCGATTGTTCATGGCTATGGAGATGTAGATAAGATTGTTAAGAGAAAGAAAATCGAGTGCATGTATTATACCTCTGATTAGAACTTGAATTTGGCCTATGATGCTTACAAGTTTTTATTCATGTCTGTATGTACAGCTTGTGGCATATTATGTTAGGTTTTGTAGGGCACTTTTAAGAAATTAGTGATAGGCTTGAATCATAGTGTTTATTAGACATTCTTTTGCCATTTTCCAAATATATGTAATGCAGGTATATATAGAGGTAGGTTTAATAACCTGTCCCCAAATTGGCCACTACTGATACCGAAATATAGTTCATCGCAATCACACCATGACTAGTTAAAGATGAAGTTATTGATTCTACCACTATAATCCTGTTTAATAAACCCAGACTTGGATATATGAGCTGGCAGGAAAAGTTGTCTGTTCTTTCTCTTTCTTTTTTTTAATGGATTCAGAATATTAAAGATTTTGTAGGCCTGTGGGTCACTATACTAGGAAAATCAGTATACAATAGAAAGGATGTAACTGTTCATTATTCAATTTAAACTAATATGTGTGCGTTGAACTTGTGTTTACATAGGTGAAATGAAGAAGTGAGATAATTATTATCCATGTACTTTAAAATAAAATATCTAAGCATTGCTGCTTAGGAGAAGGTTATTTATTTGTATGTTTAATTTGTTTTGAAGAAGTCAGTGATCATTATTGACTCTATTGATAAAGCTTACTTGTAATGCCTTCACTTTCCTTTTTGAATATTGCCAATAGCTTATCAAGATGTGAGAGACATTCATGACAATAAACTGAACCTGTTTTCATGCAGGTAACAAATCAATCATGTGTTTCTAATGATATGTTTTTATAGTTATCCTGTCTTAACATACAATATGTATTGAATTCAGTAAAAGTAATTCAAACTTCTATAACAGTCTGGCGAGTTTATGCATGGGTCATTTGCCCCTCATAATAGTACAAGAAATAAAGTGCAATTGTTTGAATGCCATTTGCTTCTCATAAATATATCAAAATTTGCAACTTAAAATTGAGAATGTTTAAGAAAAATTAAGCCTTGAACAAATCTGTCCTGACTCAGATTCACAGTATGTTAGACTTTTATTATATAACATAGTATAAAATAAGTTTTCACATTAGACTACTATAATTATATAATAATAATTGAGATAATAAAATTTGAGTATGGTCCCTTTACTGCGTAAGTCACTAAGCTGTCTAAATTTGAGGTTACAGTAACACCATAAAGTTCAGGTTTTTGCTCTGCTAATTATTACCTCTGGGGACTTTGGTTTCCTCATCTATACAATGGAAGGAGGGCTGGCTAAATAATCTGCTCTTCCTACTTCTGAAATGTTGTAACTTTGATAAGATAATTAACCATGAATGTGACTAAGGGAGTGTCATTTGGAAAGGCGTTGACTGTCAAAAAGCAACACGCAAACAGATCGGATTAGGAACTTAAATTCTGGGCCTAAAAGAAAGACACCAGGAATTCTCCAATGAGATTTACAAAAGAGGGCCTTCCTCTGTGATGGGCATTTTTGGGACAGAGTTTTGTGAATGATTTGCTTGACCATTAGTGGTGAAAGTGATAGAAATGAGTGATCAGGAAGAGACAGTGTTTATCCCTGTTTCTGGTGAAACTTATGAGACAAATTACAGGGGCATGAAAGAGGCTTGCAGACATGCAGATAGGAATGGAAGCAGATACAGTATTTTACCGAATAGTTTGGAATAGACCATTGTTATGACCATCTCTTTGATTTCGGAAGGTCTTTTATTTGAGCTAGACTAGATTACATTGTAGTTCCTAATTAGCTGTGGCATTGGGGGATGATAAAAACTTACTTCTTACCTATGTTACCTGTTAATAGCAGGTTAGTGAGGGCTTTGTATCCTGTAGTCACTCAGAGACCCATGCTCACCTGAGGCTCTGCACCATTTGGAACACAGAACTTTCTCTAGTGGTAAGGTGAGACAGTGACTAGAACATTTGCATGGGCATTCTGCTGCTATTTGCAGGAAGTGACACAAGCCACAGCTCATTGGTCACAAAAAGTCACATTACACCATTTTTCTACATGCAGGATGGCATATGTGGGCAGCGGATGGAATGCTTGCTGCTCATAACTGCCTGTGATACAAAGAAATGCTATAGAAGAAGATTTTCTTCATCTTTCTACCTTTTAATTTTTTTAAAATTTTATTTTATTATGTTATGTTAATCACCATACATTACATCATTAGTTTTTGATGTAGTGTTCCATGATTCATTGTTTGCGTATAACACCCAGTGCTCCATGCAATACGTGCCCTCTTTAATACCCATCACCAGGCTGACCCATCCCCCCACCCCCTCCCTTCTAGAACCCTCCGTTTGTTTCTCAGAGTCCATAGTCTCTCATGGTTCTTGTCCCCTCTGATCCTCCCCTACATTTTTCCCTTCCTACTATCCTTTTTTTTTTTTTTTTTTAACATATAATGTATTATTTGTTTCAGAGGTACAGGTCTGTTATTCATCAGTCTTACACAGTTCACAGCGCTCACCATAGCACATACCCTCTCCAGTGTCTATCACTCAGCCACCCCATCCCTCCCACCCCCCACTTCTTTCTACCTTTTTAAAGTTTAGAGCTGTATTAACTAAAACAAACTGGATTTTTATTACAGTATTTACAGTAATTCTTTTCTTTCCTGTCTTGACTTTCCTGTTTTGGTACCAGTTGTCTTCAGTTTATAATGACCTATTTCGTAATAGCCAAATTTCAATGCATACTGTGTCATTAGCACACTGACATCTCTTTGAGGAGAAAGTATATGCACACTTGAAACTTATATTTAAATTGATTGCCTCAACTTATATTTTGTGCTCTCTTAGTAGAAAAATATCACACACGTATTTATATTTATACTTTGCAATTATTCTCTTTGCAATTTTGGAATTAAGTGTGCTTTTTACCTCCACTTGTAAATGCTATTTTATCTGTTACTAGCCCTTTTAAAATTTTAATTCAACATTTAAAATTCATTTTAGTAAAATAAAAAATTCAGGGCTTCTCAATCTGCCTTTCTAAGTGTAGAAACCAGGATTTCTATTTTGCTTTAGCAAAAAGTTACACAGCCATTCTTTCTCTTAATTTTTTGGCTAATGAGGAATCGAAAGATTGACCTTGATAAATCACCTTAAGAGTGTAATTTAGATCCTTGTTCATAAATCCTCTCTAGAATGGCACGTACTTAAAATTACCTGATATATCTGTGGACTCATCATAGATTTGAAGACAAATCAAGTACATTTTGAAAGGTTCCTTTCTGTGCTCTAAGATATGAAAAGTAGATTTATTTCAATAGGTATCTGGTTTACATCATATTCTGTTGGAATGTTGAGATAATGTATGGGTGTGTGGGAATGAGCTGAGAACTACGAAATTTGCTATTTGTAAGGCATTTATTTGACTGACAAAACTATCTTTATTTAGATGAATTAAACAACCTCCTTAATATATTGCTTAAATATACAAAATGTTCTATATTAATTGAAAATTGTGCATTTTATAAGATAAAGAATCTTCTTCCAGTGTGCTTAATGATCCAGAGTCAAACCTGTGCTATAAAAGTATAAAAACAAAATAACAAAAAGTAGCTAGGTACTGACTTTAATTTAAAAAAAAAAATTGATTTTGGGCACCTGGGTGGCTCAGTTGGTTAAGCGACTCCCTTCAGCTCAGGTCATGATCCTGGAGTCTCGGGATCGAGTCCAGCATTGGGCTCCCTGCTTGGCAGGGGGTCTGCTTCTCCCTCTGACCCTCCTCCCTCTCATGCTCTCTGTCTCTCATTCTCTCTCTCTCAAATAAATAAATAAAATCTTTTAAAAAAATTGATTTTTATTTATTTGAGAAAGCGAGAGAGATCACGAACTGGGGGGGTGGGTCAGAGGGTGAGGGAGAAGCAGACTCCCCACTGAGCCAGAGCTGGATGTGGGGTTTAATCCCAGGACTCAGAAATCCTGACCTGAGCTGAAGGCAGATGCTTAACTGTGCCACCTAGGCGCCTCTGGCTTTAATTTATTTAATGGAGAAACAGAAGTGTAGTTGCACAGAGGAAAACAGGTAACCATTCATAAGCACATAATGGGAGAGCAGATTTTCTTATATATAAATATATATATTTTTCGAGATAGTCATTTTATGTGTATGGTTTTGTCCGGGGACTACCTATATGCAGAGTTTATAAATTGAATAGTTGAAATAAATTCTGGAATCCCTATAAACTGTGCTAATCATAAAACATCCTAAATAACTGAAAAGCTAGTCTTTATTGATTTGGAACCTTGGCACTTGGTGATATCTATTTCAAGTACTTAATGATTCTCAGTTTGCTCTGAATGCTTAAGTGTAAGAAAGCAATAATAGGGACAGTGGGTATCCAGTGTCCCATTTTCAATATTTTTTCAAAATCTTAAAGTTATTGTATATTTACATTGTAAATGTTTTATTCCATCTAAAGCATCACAATTCTCCGATTTTTACTGAAGTTATATTATTTCAAAATTGTGACATAAGTAACATGTTACTCAGAAGCTCTGGATTGGCAGTATTTATAGATCCGAAACCAAAAAAACATTTTAGTGCAGTGATGTTACATTGAAAACAAGCTCGGGCTGATTTTGGTTGTAGGGGTGTGGAATAACATCGCCATCCAACCCAGCTTGGTTTCCTAGCTATTAGTTTTATCAGTGTTTATCTAAAAGCATATTAAAAGCACATTAAAGTTTTATCAATGCTCCAGTCAATGTGAAAGGAGTCACTTGGGTCCTCTGGATTATGAACATTTTAGAGAATTAGTCTAGGATTTCTGCCAAGGGTAATAGAAGACATAGAAGAATGGGGTTGGAAGTGAATGGGCTTTACAGTCACCGTACATATTAGGTTAATACTCTGGATGTGTTTCTCCAATGCTAATTTGTGATTCACCTTGACATTAAGTAGTACCAGCTGTCGTCACATCTCAGTGCTGTCTCACTGCTTCTTTGACACTGCTTGATGAAGTTTCAAGAAGATGATCTTGAATAGAGCAAAAGTTTTGAAATCCATTCTATGCCACTTACAGGTCTGTGACTTTAAGACCGTCACTTCCTCGTCTGAAATAAGGGATTAAGTGAGGATTAAATGAAGTTGTATATGTCAGGGTTTAGTAGTCTGGCCTTATACATAGTAGGAGATCAAAAATCATTGCTAGTTTTTCTGATAGTAAAATGAACAAGCTTTGGCAATGAGAGGAGTTTAAGTGTCTTAAACCTGCTTATATTTATGCTACAATGGAATTTTCTGAGCTGTTCTCTATATGAGTTTTATCATTCTCAAAAGATCATGCATGGTCTCAGAAGGATTTTTCTATTGTAAAAACTTTGTCAGATCTGACTTTGAGCAGCAGTCAATGCAAAAATACTTACATTTGAGGAGAAATAAAAAAAATTTCTCTTTTATTTTAGATAAATATTAATGAATATTATAAATAAATATTTATTAATGAATTAATATTAATAAATATTAATAAATATTTATTAATTTGCATTACCCAGGAAACAGTGAATAGAACTACACCAGTGCACAATATCTGTGAAAAAGACCAACCTTTCCTTGATTCTAGACTAAAGGATAACACGAGCTGAGCAGTATACTAAGATTCTACTGGGTAGCCTATGATTAATTCCTCACTCACCAATTGAGGTAATAGGCAGACACATACTCAGATGTGTTGTAAACTTTTTGTTGAATTGCAAACACAGAAGAAAAATATTTTTCACTTTGGGATTATTATTAAATGTTATAAAAATTTTATTCTTTAGGGAAAATCGAATTATATAGAGAGTAATATTAGATGTACTCAATGGTAGAAAATACTCCTTTAAATGGAATAAAATGAAAATATTAGTAAATTTATAGACTGTGAATGCTGTTGCAAATTTATAACAAGAATTTTTGCAAGCAATTGAAATGCATGATTCTTAAATATTTAATCATGTCTATAAAATAAAATAGAACATAGTAATCCAGGAGGCACAAAATGCAAGCATAAAATAAATGAAAAAATGTCATGTGGCTATCAAACTGGAAAACAGAAATCATTTCTAAAATTAACTGTTTCTTATTTGATAAAACTCAGCAAGGTAGTAATTTTTCCAGTGTTACATGAGCCAATTTTCCTAAAACTTTTTTAAAAATTATAAGCCATGTGTTTTCTTAGGCTGCCAGTGATAGGGCACAGAGTACTAAGAAATCATGTTACTGTTTCTCCAAGTGTGACCCAAGGACCTCATACATCAGGATTTCTTTGGGTGCTTATTTTAGAAGGGGGACTCCTAGGCCCCCAAATTAGGATGTAGTATCTGGAAATTGTATTTCATAATAAGCAGCCATTGGGTTGTGTGGTTGCCTTCCAGTGGAACCCTGTACCACATTTGAGTGCCAGTATCCTGGAGAATTTTGTGACCTAGTACAAACAAAGCTAAATAAGATATAGTCTGCACTGCACATCCTTTCTAACTAGCTCACGTGATAGAAACCATGAGTATAAATATTACATAGGTAAAGACTTTTATCCATATGTATGTCAGTCTCCCCACTCTTTCCCCACTCTTCTCCTTCTGCCTTCAAATCTGACCAGTCTGTTATAATTTCAGAACTACTTCCTCCCCTTGGAAATATATTGCTTTCCAGCTGCTGCCTGCAGATATTTAAAAATTGAAATAAGCATCTCATTTTGTATTATCTCTCTGCCTACCCATGTGCTGAGATAATGCACTGGATATTTTGTCATTCAGCTGAAGAAGAGCTTTATTTGCATGATTTAGCAGGATAATTATTTGCTTTGAAACAGCAGATGTAAAGAGACGTCTCCCTTGCAGGTAGTCTGCTCCTGATGACAGCATTGTGTCATTGAGTTATCCCACTGTCCAGTGAGAAGTTCTGGTCGATTAAACCTCCCAGGCTTTGGGAAATGCTCGAGAGCTGTGCTGGAGATTCCCTCTTTCATCTTTTTCTTGTTCTTCTACTCTGGCTGAAATTTAGGGATGCGTAACCCACTTCTAATATAATTTCTGTATGGTTGGAGCAGTGTTTTCATTCAGCTGCACACGGCTGGGTTGTTCTGAATAGGTAGCAGGGATTGAGCTCCTTGAGTTCTGCAGAAGTCACGAGCTGTGGTGGATGGAGAGGAAGAGTCAGCTTGCACGCAAAGGTGTGAGGGAGCATCGCCAGCCCCCTCCACGGATTGTGTCTGAATAGGATTGTAGGCTCCAGCCTGAGGGTGCTCCCTCCTTCAGGGCTGATGACCAGTATAGTAAATAGTGGTTACTATGGATCAAGTAGAATATGGTCTCTGCTCTATCACAACTGCTTAGAATTTCATTTGGCTTCATTTAACTCTTACCTTTTGAATGTTCTATCTGTTTTGATGTATTTGAGGATTAAAGGTTATAAAAGCACATTGAGTTGAACTTTGAGATAAATTTACAAGTCTGAAATAAAATTATAATTGATATAGGCTCATTGTGTGGTCATATTCAGTGTAGTTATTCATGTATTTCACAGAAATTTGATAAGAATGTAGGCATGGCAAAGAGAATAGAATAATGGCTATATAACATCAGTACAAGTTCCTGTTAAAACATATTAATACTTCAGCTATTCATAAATGTGATGCTGTGTCTTACACTCCTAGAAAAGAACACAGTGATGAAAGAAATGTTTGCAGTCCAGGTAAACAAGATAAATAATAGTTACAGTTTAATAAAGCATAGTACCAGTATAATGTGATTAATGATAAGATAATTGCAGTAAAGTGCTTGAAATGGAAATATTGTATCATTTTTCTATCACTTTGAAAAATAAAGACAGTTGCTCTTGAATATTTATATTTAATCATAATTATGAATAATAAGTATGAATATTTATAATTATTTGGGTGGTGTTGGTCTTGTCTTCTGGCTACAGAGAGCTAGCTATTCTATAAATATAAATAGACAGGCTGGGAACGGTATGTACTGTGCCAATAGCCAGAAATGCTTAATTCTTAACACTGGTGATAGAACTAGATATCTGGGAGCTGGGGCTCCCCTTCTAGGCCCTGAAAGATAGATCTCTCCATACTTCTTTCCTACTCTTGTCTTTTTTGCCCTATAAGGGAAATGACTGCTTCCTAGATCATGTTAAACAACTTATAAAAGGCAGTTAGTAATCACAGGTCTGTGATCTCTATCTTTGCCTCTTTTCTGCTGCTTAATATTGTGATATCAGATGAGACTATTAAAATGTGATCTCTGATCCATAGCTGATTAAATAGTTCCTAAGTTACAGCTATAGAATGATTATGCTTAAAGCTCAGATTTAATAGCGTGATAGGAGCTACCTTGCATTGCTTTATTCTGTAATTGAAAATAGAGCAAGAAGAACAATGTGGAAGATGAAAAACTGTCTCAGTTTCTTGATTTATGAAAGTTGGGTCCCTGTGCTCTGTCTTATTTCCCAACACTTCCGGGCTCCATCTCATTCTTAAATTACCCTTATGTAAAATCCCGAAGTTCAAATTCTTTCTACTGCTTCTTTGGAACTTTAGCATTTCCTCCCTGTGGACCTGGAGAAGCTATGCACCTTGGTAGAAAAAGCCTGGACTTACTTAAGTGGAGTCAGGGGGCGTGGCTTTCAGTTTCAGCTCTGATTCTGGTTACCTGTGTGATGTAGAACTGAAGAATTTCCAGACCTCCATTGTGCATACTAGCTTGGAAAGTGACCAGAAGTAGAAATACGGATTGATATATCATCAACACAAATTGATGGCCGAGGCCATGGGTGTAGAAGGTTGTCTGCAGAACACTGCAATTTATGATGTGAAGAAAGAAGAAAGAAACCCAGATCAAATTCTTCAGTTGACAGGTCAGCAGAGAAAGAGGAGTCCATAAGAAATTTGAGGAAGCACTTAGAGAGGTAGCAGGAAAAATGGCGCTAGTTGTGAGGGGAAGTGCATGGGGGTGAGAGTTTCAAGAAGGCAGAAGACTAGCAAATAGTTCCTGTTATACGGAAAGATGTAGCTAGGATGAGAAATGAAAAATGCCTAGTAGATTAAAGAATTAAGGACTCATTGGTGACCTTAATGGGAATAGTTTTACCCACAGGAGGGGATAAAAGCAAGGTTGCAGTGAAGTGAGTTTGCTGAACAAGTGAGGAACCCCATTGATTATGCCTTCAATAATCTTGGGTGGAGGAATCCGGACCTAAATGGGGGGGCTGTTGTTGCTGTTAAGTTGGAGGAGACTACATGCAGGGTCTAGTTCAGTCAAGAGAGATAGACTAAAGTAATAGGAGAGAAAGGAGGTAACTGATGGGGCAGAGGATCCAGAAAGGACGAGATCTTACACTTAGAAAGAAGGCTTAGCCTTGAACAGGATAAGTAAGACCTGTGACTTACACATTTCTTTGTTTGGCTAAGTTATATACATAGTGTGGACTGATTTTCCTTTTGCTTACTTATCCCAAAGCAATTTACCTTTTGGTTGGTTCACTAATTTTTCACAACTTCAGAGACGATGGTTTGAGAATAACTAGGAAAAAATTGACTTCAGCAGCATTCTCAGATTATGAAATTCTAGTAGAAAAAATGTTTACACACAGAAGAATTGGGAACTTTGGTGAAAATATTTTAGAAAATTTACCTGCATCTTTTTCTTTGCTCTACAAAGAGCAAAATTGTACAATATGATACACACACACACACACACACACACACACACACACACTCCTTAGTATCACTGGTAAAGAGAGGCTACTCTATACATGCTAGGCCCTCTATAAAAATATTTATACTGTACCTTGTTAAAAGCATTAAAAACCTTTCTGTAGATAAGAAGGGAAAGGGAAAGCAAAGGACTGACTTAATATTAAATTTTAAGTATTTCAATTCTACTGTTTTAAATTTCAAATAATTTGAGCCTCATGGCTAGAAATGTACTTTTCTATAATCTTTGTTAAAATAGTTTGCTAAGCAGCTTCAGCCTGTCTTTTCTTGCTTTTGGACATGGTGTAATTCACTGAACTCAATTGTTTTGCATGCAGGTGTAGGAAAACACTTTAATCTTCACAACATAATATTCAGACTGTAAACACTAATAAAGAGAGAATGTTTAAATGCTACACCACAGTGAAGTCAATATACCTTTAAGAACTTCAGAGTTAGCTTTTACCATAAGGAAAAAACAGCTTTTTATTTCTGTAAAAATAATCTTAATCCTCCAGGAAAGCGTTAAATTAAAAAATTTCGTTAAAATGTCTACTATGTTTAGTTCCTTAATTCTCATTAAATGCTTTCCAGTGAAATGACCAAATATATATATATATACACACATATATACACACACACACACATATATGTGTATATATATATATATATATATTTATATATATTCCACCTACATGCTATATTTTGGACCTAATTAATTCAGGCTGATCTTGAAGCAGTGGGGGCTGAGTATCAGAGACTGAGACCATGTGATTACAGGGCATTCTAGATGGAAGTGGCCCAGGCTTGAATCTGCACTCCATCATACATTAGCTGTGTGATCTTGAGCAAGTTAAACTCTCTAGGCCTCATACTCTGTATAAAACCAGAATAATTATAGTACCCTCATGGTGTCATAAGAATTGGATCAGTTAATACTTATAAGCTGCTTAGTACATTGCCCTACTCTTTCTAATGGAGTTAGCCATTCTTACTGCCATTTATGTTGATTCCAATGTTAGGTAGTAAAAGGAAATTGAATAAAAGATATAACACATTCAGAATATATTATGTAAAGAAATGGCGATTTATAAGAATGAGTATCCTAGGAATCTAATTTTGGTTGGGGGGAAAATTCAAATGTAAACAGTGATTATCTATGGGTGGTATGGTTATGAGTGTTTTTAATTTTCTTTTAGCTTTTTTACATTTTTCGTATTTTCTTTAAGGAATATGTATTACTTTTATAAAAGTGTATAACAAATGTTATGAAATCATATAGATCATTCTAAATACGAAATATTGGGAAATGAAATACAAAGTTAAGAGTATAAAAGGAGTTTTTTTTTTTTTTTAATATTTGAGATGCAGTTCTCTTAGAAGTAGAAGCACTTTCTGGATTTCATCAATGAGCATAGTAATTAAATGGACATTTTTAGCCAATTTTACATCCTAGAATAAGATTCTTTCGCCACAGTGTAGCACACTTTTGAGATGGCTCATTCTAGTGTCAGTGGGCATCTGTTCAAGGAGTAAAAACCATTTTAGCACGGAAATTGCTGGGTAAAGAGGAGCGAAGTTAAGACGACAGAAAACAAAACAAAACCAAAACACCGCCAAACACACAGAAATTATTTTTGGAGAGTTTTTTTGTTCCTTGCTTTATTAGCAGTACATCATCATGAGATGATTTTAGACCCCAGAATTTATATAGTGTTCTTTCACTAGAGTTCAGTGTTAACACAGTTATTAATACCAACATGACTGTGTATGTTGTTTATTTTTGGGCTCATAATAGTTAGAATTCGCTTTTATTGGGAACACTCATCAAAGTAAATCTAGATAGTCATTTCTAGAAATTTTACATATTTACGTAAATCTAGGTACTTACGTAATGTGGAAATAATGGATAAGATAAAGAATTTTTTGGTAAGCGTGCTAGGACAGTAGGGGACCGTATAGTAGTATATGGAACAGATGCAAGCAGTCCTCACCTGTACTACTGTTTACTGGTCCCCCAGCAACATGGTTTGAGTTTCAGTTACCATGGTCTGTAACTGTGAGTAATGGCATAAAGCACAAACCTTACTGCTAGGTCTTCAGCTCACAAATCACGAGAAATGTAACAGCTGTACATTATGATTGGTGACCAGTCATGTCAGCTCTTCAGTTTACCCCAATGATGCTCTCTTAGGTTTTGCGTAACTACGGTGCAATACCACAATCTGGAAATGGATATTCATATAACCTGACTTTATGGCAGATTTACCAGTTTTGCACAAACTCCTGGGTGTGTATGTGTTTGTGCATGTTTGTGTATGGGTATGTATTAAGGTCTATGCGGCTTTTATCACATGTATAGATTCATGTAACCAGTACCATTGTCAAGATATTGAAGTTTTGTCTCTACGAGGATCCCTCGGGCTACTCTTTCAGGTCACGTTCACATCTCCCTGCCCCTTCCTTATTACCCGTTGGGGACCACTAAGTATTTCTCCTTCTCAGTAGTTTTGTTATTTCAAGAATGTTATGTAAATGGAATGTGTGTGTGTACATGAGCACGCACACACACTGTGTGTATATAGTATGTTCTTTTTGGTTTGACTTTTTGCACTCTATGTAATTTCTTTGAGAGACATGCAAATTGCTGAGTGTATTGGTAGTTTCTTCCTTTTTGTGGCTGAGTAGCATTCCATAGAATGTATGTACCACTGTTTCTTTCTTATCCCTCCCTTGTATTTCTTTCTTTCTTTCTTTCTTTTTAATTCCAGTAGAGTTAACATATAGTGTTGTATTAGTTTCAGGTGTACAACATGGTGATTCAACAATTCTTTTTTTAATTTTAATTCCAGTTCAGTTAACATACAGTGTTCTAAGTGTACAATACAGTGATTCAGCAGTTCCATGTATTACTCAGTGCTTATCAAGATAAGTATACTCTTAATCCCCATCACCTATTTCACCCATCCCCCACCCACCTCCCCTCTGGTAACCCTCTATTTGTTCTCTACAGTTAAGAGTCTGTTTTTTTGGTTAGTCTCTCTTTTTCCCTTTGCTCATTTGTTTTGTTAAATTCCACATGTGAGTGAGATCATTCAGTGTTTGTCTTTTTGACTGACTTATTTTGCTTAGCATTATACCCTATAGATCCATCCATGTTGTTGCAAAGGCCAAGATTTTATTCTTTTTTAATGGCTGAATATTCATTATTATCACTTCTTTTTCCATTCATCTATAAATGGACACTTGGTTTACTTCCATATTTGGCAATTAGAAAATAATGCTGCGGTAACACAGTGGTGCATGTATCTTTTCAAATTAGTGTTTTCATATACCTTGGGTAAATATCCAGTAGTGGAATTACTGGATCATATGGTAGTTCTATTTTTAGTTTTTTGGGGAGCCTCCATACTGTTTTCCACAGTGGCTGCACCAGTTTGCCTTCCCCACCAACAGTGCACAAAGGTTCCTTTTCCTCTACATCCTCACCAACATGTACCCCTGTTTCTTTAACCATTTTCTCCCTGAGTCATATTTTTATTGTTTGCTTTTTGGCTGTTATGAATAAAAGTGCTATGAACACCTGTCTGCATGTTTTTGTGTGAACATTAATTTTATTTATTTATTTATTTATTTATTTATTTATTTATTGGATAAATGCCCAAGAGTGCAGTTGCTGTATAGTATGGTAAGTGCATGTTTAGTTTTATTAAAAATTGTCAATCTGTTTTACAAAGTGGGCTGAGCTATTTTACACTCCCGCCCGTAGGGTATTAGTGATCCATTTTTTTCTCAGCATCCTCTCTATTTCGGGTGTTAGCACTATTCTTTATTTTAGCCTTTCTGAAACAGTTGTTTGGTGATCTCATTGTGGTTTTAATTTCCATTTCTGTAATGGTTAATAATATTAAATATCTTTCCATGTACTTATTTTCCATCTGTGAAATGTCTTTAGTGAGGTGTTTCTGTCCTTTGCCCATTTTCTTATTGTACTGTTGGATTTTTTTAAATGTTGAGTTTTGAGTGCCCTTAATAAGTTTTCTCAACATTTCTAATATTTTATATTTCGGTATATGAAATAATTATTAATTTCACTATAAATTTATGACTGAAAGTAAAAAAATTTTTCAGAGTTTTGACAAAAAGTTTTAAAAGACCTTGAACAATCATAGATTTCCTCATTGATTATCAAGATCTATTTGCACCATTTCATCTTGCATGTTCATTTTTACAGTCCCACACTGCTGAGCAATGAGAGGAGTGTAGTCATTATAAAGTGGGATATGTGCTTTGTTAGGGGATGTACAGGATGCTGTGGAAGCACACAGCCCATGAGAATGAATGATGTCTCAGTTGGAGTCTATACGTGAATAGGAGCTAGCCAGGCAGAGACCGGGGGCGGGGGTGGGGTGGGGTGGTGGTGATCTTCCAGACAGAAGGAATTACATATGCAAAGACTTGGAGCTATGAGAGAGCCCGGTACTTTAGTGGAAATAAAAGAAGTTCAGTATGGCTGGAGCACAGGGTATAAGAAAGGCAGTAGAGAAGCTACAAAGATAGGAGGAGGCAGGGTCATGAAGATATTAGAATCTCTCGTGAAACACCAGGTCTTTATCCTAGGGTAGGAGAGAAACCTAATTAAACCTGCAATTCACGGAGATCCCTCTGACTGTAGTACGGAGAATGAATTATAGGAAAATGCAACTAAAGCATTTATTACTTTGTAGAAATGTTTTACATTCAAAGGTGTTTTGGTGTTTGTGTTTGTTTTGGTGTTTATGAGTAGAAGATGATTTTTATTTTATGTTTATGTTTTTTATGTTTTATTTTATGTTTTAAATGATTATTTACTAACCTTCAGGCCCCATATCAAACTGTAAAACTGCTGAGAGCTTGAGTTACTCTGCTTAAAATGGATGGCCCAGATGCCAGAGCACCACCTGATTCCCCTTTCCTACTTCCATCCCCGTCTTGACTCCATCTCTCCAAACCCCGGAGTCCACTGTAGGTTGGAGTGCGTTTGCAAGGAGACCCCTTACCATTTTAACCTTGACAGTGTAGCTTTTATTTTGTGTTGGTTTCATTGCGTGATTTCATTTTTACAAAAATTGTCAGTGAAAAAAACGTTTGAAAGTCTTTATTACCCTTAGGGTTTTGGGAATTCAGGTTGGTAAATTCTAATTTAGAGAAGGGAAATGTTAAACTCTGGGGGCACAGTTTTTGTAAGAACTAGGTGAGAAAATGAACTATCAGGAACTTTCATTTAATCAGTTTGATTTGTGAAAATTATGTGAGAAGCTGATGATCTATCCTCAGAGATATACATACACACACACACACATATATATTTTATTTTGAAGTTTAAGTTCTCATGTCCTCAACAGTTACCTATCAAATGTTTCTTCAGATCTTTAAGGAATTATAGTGATGATTTCACTCTATTCTACCTGTCTAAACATGTTTAAATTCACACTTCATTTTCTACCATATAAAACACATGAATCCCCTTGCCTACATAAAATAGGACTACTGCTGTTTTTGGATTTGCAGATGCTTTTGTTTTATATTTATATCATGTCACTGCTAATTTTGACAGAATGATGCTATCTTTTATTTCCTTGAAGTGCTGAGATTCCTCGTTTTTGATCAGATACCTCACGGTTCAGGTCCTTGGACTTCAAGGAGAAGGATTGTGGTAGAAGTTAACAACTCCAAGATGGAATGAGTGATTTTTCAACCGTAGACTCGATGCTGTCTCTTACAGTTTCCTGGCCCATTTCACGACATGCCTCACTGGTACGATTCAACGCCTAGTGAAGCATCACACATCCTTGTATGTAGAGGTGCTTAGAATTGAGGATGTAAACAGAGCTGAAATCATCTTTTCTGTCCCCCCCCCTTTTCTTTTCTTTTCTTTTTAAACTTCTGGGTTAGAGAGTTAGGGGTAGAAGAGCACCGTATTAAACTGGAGATGAAAGAATAGCTTTCTGGCTCCAAAGGAGTTAATGTGGTTTGCACATTCAAAGATCTCCTAGGCCAGTAGGTAATAAAAGCTGGCTTCGCGATACTTTCCTCATTTGAAGTTTAAATGTTAAAGAGTACTCTGATCCCACACTTTTTTGCCACACAGAAAGGTAGGTCTAGTGTTTCTGTTATTTTCAGGTATTCTAGAGAAGCTAAAAATCTTGATTTTTATCTTAAATTTTCCATTTGAAAGTATTGGCTTAAATATTTATAAAATGTTGTGCAGGCTAAACAGAACATTTCTGTGGAAGGTTTGCACGCTTAGCCTATAAGTTTGAGAACCTTGACCTTGAATACACTTATTGGATTGTATCAAGGTTAGTTTAACTGGTGATACCTCTTTGGATGCTCATCCTTACTCTCTATCCTCCTTTCTTTTGAAGTGTTTTGATAGTGTTGATGAGTCTACATGTCCTTGAATTTTAATGAAGTTAGCTTCCCCTCCATCCTCTACTTTTACACCTCCAACACATATAATATCTGATGATTTGGTTTTTACAATAGACTGAAGCCTTTGAAGTTTCAGAACATTTATTATCTGACTCTGATTGGTACCCTTGGTAGCTAATACCTGGCTGTGAACTAATCCATAGGTGCCCTATGAAAAATTGTCTTTTCTTTTTCTAAGATTTAATTTTAAGTAATCTCCACACCCAGTGTGGGGCTTGAACGCACAACCCTGAGATCAAGAGTTTCATGCTCCACTGACTGAGCCAGCTAGGCGCTCCTGAAAAATTAAGTGTCTTTAATCATCTAATAACTCCTCCTCCTGGTCTGTTATTTCTGGCTCCGATCCTATTGCCTGAGTTTTTATTTCTTCCTTTCTGCCATACCCATCAAGCAGTTGCATGGGTAGGTCCGTCTACGTGGATTTAGTACATGGTTTTCTCTCAGTAGCCACAGGGAAAACACTGCTTTGTGTTTTGAAACCAGTGAGTAGAGGGCTTATGTGTCCTGATTCTCCTGGGACAGCCCTGGTTTGTACCTGTTACCTGTCATAGTTACTAGTAGCGCCCTCTTTCACCCTTTTTTCTGGTTTGGAGGAAGACTTATATGGTCACCCTACCCATAGGGCTTTTCTCTTATAATTAGCACCATGTTTGCACTCTTGGAAACCTAGCCCAAACCCTAGTGGTTAAGTAGATTTCAATTGTATAAAATTTCATCATTACTCAAGTAAAACAAAACAGACACCTACATTTATTCAACAGCACTTCTTTTCATCAAATTCTACATGTATTTTTTAAATAAAGCCTGTGATGTACACTGATCTTTGCTGAGTAATGTGAATATAGCTGGGTTACCTTTCTTTCCCTCTTAGCAGCATCAGCTTCTAAAGATACCCACATTTGTTGTTCACTAAGGCAGTAAAACTGTAGAAGCGCCTTACCTAAATTGTCCCAGTGGACAATTCACCGCATGTTTCATTTATTCACTTATTTATATTTGATACAATGAAAAGAAGATAAGAAAGCAGGGATCATGAAAGCATAAAGCTAGAACGGATTTCTGTGTTTTCCTGTTGATAAAATCTCTCATTCATCTGCAATTGTACATTCAATTATAAACCACTGTCCAAGGGATTTAATTCTTGAAAAAAAAAAAATCCACCAGGGAATATTTATGGGCAAATTGATTTCTGCGTTTTGTTTCCTGCTTACATTTGATTAAGGGAATGAGCCTAAGGGGTGTGAGGAATAGTAACATCCCATGTTTGTAGTTTTGCTGTAGTGCTTCCCATTATCCTTGGTTGGCTGTGATTTTTTTTTTTTCCCCCTGTATCTCACACTGGAGTCCTTTGGTAGTCTCATGAGAATTTTTTTCTTCTGCCTTATTCATACTTCTTTTCATGATTTCCCATTTACCTTCATTTCTTTCTTTACCCATAATCGCCTTCTTGTGTAGTACAAGGCAGGTTGGGTGTGGTATAGAAATCTCTGTTTGCAAAAGCCCATAGCAATTACTAGCATTCTTAGATAGGTGGGTTTTCATTTACTTTCTTACTTAATAAGGACACGATCATTCGTATGCTGTGGTGCCCACATATTTGTATTCATCAGTAGCCAAATTAGTGATTATTTTTCTTATCAGTGTTCAACAGGATGTTTGACTTGCTCCACCTCCAATTTAGAAGTTAAACAAATTGTTATAGAGCTTCCAAGTTTTAATACATGACTTATTAAAAGCATTGCTAAAAATACTTAATAACTCACTGAAAAGTAATTCTCTTCAATTTGACTGCTAGGATTATATTTCTAGTTAAACTTTTCATATAATGAAAGTAGGAAAAATAGGAATTGATTGTATATTTTGTTAAAATAAATGAAATATTTTGATTTACAAAGGGATATTTGGTTTGTAATTCCCATAGAATTTTTTTTTGTAAATTGTTATGGCTTTAATATTTACTATGAATCAAATGCAGTAAAGATAGGTTTTAATTGCAGTCATGTTTTAAAGATTTGGGAGTTTTGTTATGTTAATGTAAATAGAGAAATTCTTTTAGTATATCTAACAACCGTTTTATTTGCAAGTGGAAGATACTTTTTCATTGACCTAGAGATGGTAGCTAATGAATTAGAATCTTTATTTAGAAGTCTTGCATTAGCATTTGACAAAAATAACTCATTTTTGGCATAATTTTACAATTTGTTATTTGTTTATATTACATTTCTTTTTTATATAATGAGTCAATCAGAATTGTTTTTGCAAAAAATATAAGAAAATACATGTTTGGAAATAATATAGCTTCATGTTTTCAAACTAATAATGCTATAGTGATGTTTGAATATTATTATTGTCCACAGCTTTTTATCAAAGCATCTGTGTTTGTGTGAAATCTATAACAGATGAGCTATATATTGAGACCTATGTCTTAATATTTTTTTGTCATAATCTTTGGGCTATTGACATAATCTAATTTCTGTGGGTACTGTATTTCTGACAAAGCAAGATTTTTAAGAGCATAGCACAAACCTTTTGAACAAAAATGAAAACTGCTAATTCATGGAATATTATATTTTGATGGTGGGTTGTGCTTATAACTACAATGTAGAGATTGAAGTGTTATAAATACGTAAAATGTAGGAGACTTTTAAATTTCCTGAAGAGTTTATTTCCAAATAATGGGATTCACTAGCTGAATTCGTAATGGTTAAGTGTTAGTATGCTTATATTTTAACTGTATTTTACGTGAGGATAAGAACAGTAATTAAGCTTAAAAACATAGGAGATAAGAGATTGCTTTACCTTTGCGTGCACCTGCCGCCCTCTTCCCTCTCACGTACAGACTCCTATACAGACTTTCACACATGAAATGAAAGACTTAAAGGTCTCTGATACAGGGTTGACTTTTGTGTTTCTTAAAAACAAATAAGCAAATAAATGAAAAATAATCTCAACATATTATATTGGCCTTTCTTCACTCTAGATTTATCTCCAGTTTCTACAGGTTTAGAGGTGCCTCGAAATGCTAGGTATCGACTCTGTAATGAATTTAGTTCATATTTCAGTTGCCTGCATCAGCAGCATTTTTATGGTATCATTTTAGCAAGGCAGAATGATATTCTCATTGTTTGGGGAGGGCGAAATTAGACTTCCCTCTGGGTCGGGAGACAATGCCACCATGAGAGCAATGATCTCTCTTTTCCCTTCTCTTCCCATCGCTCCCACTGTCCCACTAAGCTTGCTGATGTGTGACTAAGATTTCTTTCACATAGATCAAAGATTTAAGTACTATTTATATCATTGTAATAGTCATTTGTTAGAATCCTCATTTACTGTTTTTAGTGTGCTTGAGAGTTAAGGTATTAACACTTAAGATCAGACTTTTGAGGCATGTAAATTAATATTTTATCATTCCCTTCCAATTGTTATAGGGATAGAAAGCATGGGATTATCGTTTATTATAGATTTACTGTATGTCAGGCCTCATGCTGAGTGCTTTGCTGATGCTCTCCAGTATATTCTGCATGCCAGTCCTGTGAGATAGGCTGTGTGATCCCTGTTCGATAGGTGAAGGACCTGTGTTTTAGAAAGGAGAAATGATGTGCGCAAATCACATACTTAACGTGGATTAAATTAGTTTGGTCTGACCCCATCCATATTGTTGGGAACAATTATAAGCTATATAAGTGTTTTATCTTTCCATAAGATCTGTCTGTTTATTGTGAGAAATAGAATCTGTATTGGGTTAATTTGTCAGGCAGCTGAAAAGGAAAATAATTCTATTTCATATAATTTATGAAATTTTTGGATTGGGACTTTACAACAGACTATTAATAAATCATTGTACTTAGGAAATTAATTAATTGAAGGTATATTATACAAAGGGATATATCAGAAAGATTGGCTAAAAACTTCAACTCTTATGACAGGATTACTCACTATCAGGCAAAAATAAAAGACTGCTTCTCAATTTTCATCTTTCTGTTTTCCTTTGCTTCCTTGAATATTTAAAATATTTGTCATTTAGACATGTCACTTAAAGTCAGTGTTTTTCAGATTTTTAATCTATAAAACATATGGCAAATGGAGTGATATCTAAGGTCTATAAAACCCACATAATTTTGTGGGATTTCGGCCACTCAGAGCATAACAGGGAAACAGAGCAGTATAATATTCTTGCATTTCTCTTTTCTTTCTTGTTTCCGATTGTTATTCATTGGAACATTTTTGAGACAGTAGGTGTATACTAAGGTGAAAGCACATTCTTTTCTGCTTTTCACTAAGGTAAAAGTAGATAAATAAGGCATTTATTGCCTGAGAGATACATTCTTTGAAAATGTAACTTTAAAAAATAGATACAGTGGGTATTAAAAGAAAAAAAACCTAGCACTTTCTTTTGTAATTAAAATTGAGGGCTTCTGTCTGTTTGATATATATATGTTTCTAATGGAAATAAGGCTTATACATTTAGATTCATTATCTCAGGGCATTTGGTATATAGGCAAGGTTGTTTTAAACACCTTCATGGTAATAAGATGTATCAGTGAGAGGGAATACAAGTGCAAGTAGTGTGGTCTTTTTTTGCATGGCGATTAGCACATATATTATCTCTCCAGTCTGAGTCATGTACAGAAGAGGAAACCTAGATGGTGTTGGAGGAGAAATAAATTGGAAAACATTCTTGTTTCTCCTGAAGCTGAGCTTCACATTATAACTTAATTATTTCTGTCTCAGATGTTGGATTTTCTCAAATGTCAGTGATTCAGTTATCTGATACTTATTGATTCCTGACTCCTTCTTTAGTACAGTGCTGGATGCTATGGCTTGTAGTAGTGTAAGATATTGTCATCAGCAAGATGACTTGTCTTCTTGAGGATATGGGGAACACACAGAGAATAAATAAAGAATAGACAATGGGATGAGAGCCGACACTCACTGGATGCTTTGTAGCAATCTCAGAGTTAAGTGTTTCATATATATATAATAGGGACAAAAATGCATCTTCTTGCCCATACAGGAAGGCTTAGTTCCCTTTGGTGTCACATCAAAGAGAAGCATATATTCAATATCAAAAGGTGTTTAAAATAGCATGCATTCACTAAAGTCTTCTGCAGATTTATGTGATGGATGTATGTATCAATGTATTTCTATGTATATAGCTATGTATCATAGTAAGTGGAAAACTTGCTTAAAAAAACTTTTTATATGACTGCTCACTGTTCCACATCACATAGTGCGGTTGCTCTAATTTTCTGCAACTCTTCTTACACCTTCTTCTCTGTTCAGGATATTTTTCTGTTCCCGAGGTAACTTTCTGACCTTTATTAAATAAACAAATGTATAGTTTCCTTAGATTAATTTCACAATTTCCCCTCTTAGTCTCCCTGTCCACCAGGAGTATGACAAAAGCTAAGGAGTATAAACAAAAGCTTTCCTTAGAAATGAGTGGTGATTGCAGAGATTGGAAGAAAGACTGAAGAATCTTGGTTTAATTTTGTTGTCAGGCTGCATAAGTGTTAGATTGGGGGCTATCACCTTATGTATTTTGGCAAACAGATCTCCTGTTGCTCACGAATTCATGGATCCTTACGTAATGGATCCTTATGTAACTTGAGTTGGTTTTTGAAAGATAAGTGTGATTTCTTTGGAGAAGTGGTGATGGAAGGGTTTCTAAGAGAGGGGGCAGCATAGGTGGATGCAGAGAGGATGGCATAAGGAGCACATTCGCCTTGGTACTGTTGATCAGGATACACTTGTTGACTTGTCTGCAACAGAAGATCCATGAGAGGGAGTTGGGCTTCCTTTTGGGTGAGAAGAGTGAGGGCATATTTTCGAGGTAAGAAACCAAAGCACAGATATTTGTTTTTCTCTGCAATATTTGAAACATTTAACGGGATAAGTGCAGTCCATATATGCCTCTCAAAAGTTCTGTAAGGCAGGTGGTGTTAACTCTCTTTTGCAATAAGGAGCCCGATTCTATAAAAGGGGAACTGAGTTGTGAAAATCATGTAAAGTGCTACAGTTAGGATTTGAATGAACCAAGTTTGGTCTGACTCCAGAGTTCATTCTCTTAACTATATGCTTAGAGAAACAGACAAAATTGCAGATGTTTCTTAGCTTAAGATCTGTCCTGTTTATTTCAGCTGGACTTAGGAGAAATAAGAACTTTGCCCTTGTATATTTTATGAAGCAGCTAAAATTGCAAACAACTATGTTTCACATAATTTATAAAATGTTTTTGGACAAAGGGTTTAACAGCTGAATTTCTATTTAAAAATTTTTATTCTAAGGGAATTTATTAATGGCTATTTTACTGTACTATAGAGTTATGAATAACCTTTTTAAAACTGTAAATCCAGTCATCTTCTGTTTCTTTATTTTATTCTTATTACACGTTAGAAAACCTTGTATTGTTTTTATTAACGATAACAAACCATCTACTGGTATAAAAAATATATATAGACATTTATATCATCTATCTTACTGCGCTGTCCAGGATATCCAGAACAACATTCATTAGAAAGATAGGCGATATCTTTCTTCCATCTGACTTTAAAAGGAGTACTTGTGAATTTTCACCAATGGAAAGATGATCGCTGTAGATTTTGGTAGCATAGAAAGATTTCAAAATTAAAAGATTTCTTCTAATCAAAAGATCTCTGAAAATCTGCTAGAATGAGCTTATTAAAATAAAAAAGTAATTTTTTAAAGTCTCCTTTGATTTTATAACAATTTTTCCCCTGTTTCCTGCTTTCTTCTAAAAGTGGGGATCAGTTTACAATTTTTGATACATTTGATACAATTTAATATGCCCCTTCCATAGGCAGCACACACTGTTCAAGGAAGATGAGCTGATGTGGGGGTGGAGGTGTAACTACGTTTTTTTCTTGCCGTAACTATGTTCATAACTTTGTTTCAGTATTGAGATAAATAGCCAGTAGATGGTTTTATTTATTCTTAGGTATAGCTTAGCAGGCAATCACAGTAGACTAACTTGTCCATTCACAATTTTATGTAGAATTGGCTTTTGGGTTTTTGGCAAGGTGAGGTAGACACTTAGGGAAAACTTGGTTTTAGTAACACGTAGGGGCTATCTTTATTTACTAATCATGCATTATTTAATTTATGTACTTTGTTTTACCTTGCATTGTTGCACAAATAATTTGAGGTGACTTACCTCAAAGATAGTTAGCCAAAGGGCAAAGATAAATAAGGAAAAAGACTCCTGGCAAGTAAGAATGCAAATACGATTATAAAATCCAGCGTGTGACAAAAAAAAACTAAATGTTTCCTCCACTGAAGGCTACATTGCTGTTCTAGTCGAACATCAAATTAGATGCTAAGCTTCCTGGCACCAGCTTGAAAAGGAAACACATAAATTAGTTACCTGATTTTTTCTATACTACTTTAAATGGAAGCAAAGCCTTTTCTAGTTAGTATTAAATTCTAAAGCTAGGGTCAAAGAGGAAGGCACAGAATATAAAGCGGTGGTTCTTATTTTAAAGGGATTAATCCTTCTGAGTATCTTTTTAAAAAAATGTTTTTCTTCAGAAAAATTAAAGAGAGTTATGGATTTTCTTCCAAGAAAATGAATTTAGGGTTGTGTCGACATAATTTTGTTCCAGTGTGCCTTTTGGTACGTGTCTACAGTTATCTGTATTGTAAATGATAAATTTTCTTTGAAACTGAGTTTATTACTAAGTGAGCCAAGGCAGCGCTTCTCAAACTAGTCGATAGGCATATTCTCTGAGTTCTATGAAAATTTAAAAATTGGATGCCTTTATTTTTATGAGTCCAAAATTCATATATAGTTAAGATGGTCTGGATGATTGAGGGATAAGTCAGAGACATTATTTGCATTTGTGCTTATGTTACATATTTGCTGAATGAAAGAATGGATTGCATCACACTTGAGGGTACTCATGAAGGTTTAACAGTTCATGTAGATAAAAGTGATGGGAGAATTTAGGTACTGTGTGGCAGATAATACATGTCATAAGCATAGGAAACTCAGAATAAGTAAGCTGTGATATTTATACCAACTGATATCATAACTTTTTTTACCATATATATTGTGTAGCTCCTGAATTTATACATATGAACTTGAAAAACCTTGTTAACAATAAATATAATAAATAATCGGCAAAAAGCTTTAATAAGTGGCTTTAAATTTTTCTTATTATTGTAATTTGGAATGTGCTATTAAATTTTTTGGCCCATCAAAAGCATGGATCAGTGGCTAAAAATCACTATCGAAGAAGAGTAACAAAGATTATAATAACGGTGACTCAAATGATGTTTCATTGTGATCAAAATGAAAAGAATCCAAAAAAAAAAAGAATCCAACCCAAAAGTGAAATGTAAAATATAAAACAAACACGTATATATTTTCACTATTAAATGTAATACTTGCAACATTGATTCCACAAAACATAATTATGCTAAATAAATGTTAACTAAATTGTATTGATTTTTTACATTTGTTTGTATGAATGAACTCATCATAGTAAGTTAATACTCAGAGATTATCTATCTGCAAGTTAACACTGAGGTCTATGAGTAAGTTTTCCTTTTTAAAGCTTGGTATTTTATTCATGTTTGAGAAACACTGAATCAGGAGTTTTACTCTTAAATGGTTTCATGCCCATAGGGATTTAACAGACCATGCTTTCTTGCACATTCTGAGGTTTTTAAGGTGAAAGTAATAATGCTTACCCAGTTGCTGGGTCTGCTAGAATGAGCACTCCTTAAGGAAACCAACATAGTGAGACTGGTGCTTGAAAGAAATGTTCATCAACAGCGAAAGTCTGGAAAGCCTGTCTGGTCCCATGTTTATGTTACGAGCCATATGGGTTTACTCTGACACTTAGACCCATGGACTCTCAGCTATTTTTACTGATTTGATAGAGAACCAAGAAATAGTTTATACTTAGACAACATGACTTATTTTAGGAGGAAATTCTAGCCACTGGAGAAATCTTATCCTTGTAGGTCATCTGAACAAATCTGTTAAGTTTGTTGAATTAGATTTCTCAGGCTCCTGCATTTTTCTTTTGCTGAGCTCCCTAGCCTGCCTCTTTCCTACCACCACCCTCCGGGTCTGGTTTTGCTCTGGAGGGTGGTTAGGGTAGGAATCGTGACCTTTGCATTTCATTCCAGATGTGATCCTGGGTAGCTAGAAAAGTGGGTAAAACCACTCTTTCCATCACTACCCTAAGGAAATTGATCCTGAGTCCATTTCTACCTGGAAAAGAAGAATTCAGAGGCCTGATGCTGTGACTGCCACCCACGTGGGACCTTTTCCAAACCCAAGGAAGTCCCGAGCCCTGAGTCCTTCCTGGAAGCCCAGTGTTGACAAGCAGGGTGAATTTCTTCATGCAGCAGATATCACTGCAGCTTTTTTGTCACCATGGACTTGTTCGTTAGATTCTCATTTACTTATTTTCATTTTTCAGGTGTAGAAGGATATTTATGTGCTTTTCTGTATTCCAGGAAGCAATTTTAGGCCAAAACTACTGTGAAGAGGATAATCACAATGATGTTTCAGTCACATTTAGTTCCAGTTTTGCCCCTCCGGATACATATGTCTGTTTTAGCATCTTGTCAATTTTTAAAAATTTTCCGGAACACATTGTCTTTTCAGTTGAATGCTGATCAGAGTAAATATGCACATAGTCAACAGGGAATTTTGGTTTTGTTTTTGAAAAAAATAAATCAGGAGATGGCTGTTCGGATTTAAAGATAGGTTTAGAGAGGGTCAAAGAGGTGAATACATTCGAGGTACCCAGACTAGTTATGTGGGCTTGTGAGTGGCAAGATTAAGTGGCTTTCATCCAGCTGCAGACAGTCTGTTGTGTGGTCTTGGAAATCATCCAAATTGTTAACTGCTATTGAAATAACATTTTGGTAAAAGATGGTAAGAACATTCTTAGTTATCAGAGCTAGCCATATAAGTTAGAGGCTTAGAATAAATTTCTCCCTTGCCTCCTATAGTTTTTCTATCCCTATTAGTGATAAAAAGATTTGCAACCAGATTGTTGTAGTCTGTGTGCCATAGTAAAGTATGGTGTGACATTAATTTGATTAATAACATTTACTGTTATATTAGGTTTCTGAATTATTTAGGATTTTGTTGAAATGTTTATATAAAGCAAAAACAAAAAAAAAAACCAAAAAAAAAACAACTCATCTCTCAATAGCACTATGGAATATACATGTAGATGATTCATAAATGTGTTTATAGCCAAAATCTTTCCTTTGAGATCTAGAATCATATATCCAACTGCCTACTTGACATCTTCTCTGGTATGTCTCAACAAAATTAATGCCCCTTCTTTCTCATATGATATTTATCATTCTTTTTGGCAGCCTTTCCTGTATGTGGTGAATTTCTTGCTTTTTGAGTTCTCATGGCCTCAGAAGCAAGTCAGACTCTTACCTTTCCAGCCGTCCTTATAGCTGTGATATCAACAGGTGACCAAATCTGCAGCATTCAGACAACCCATAGAACTTTGATTAGGAGGCTAGTGAAAGGAGGCACCACGAGGATTTCCAGTATTTACCAGAATGCTGCAGCTGTTTGCTCAGTACTCTGCTCACTTCCCCATCAGCCGTCTATTCTGCGTAGATGTACCAAGAGTGATTTTCCAAAATTGATTTAGGACAGCAATCTCTGCCTCCCCCAGCTTGAATCTTTTTTTTTTTTTTTAATGTTGTTCTATAACATTTAAAACTCCTTATCTTTGCCTGTAAGTCCTTCTTGGTCTTTTTACTTTCTGCATCTCCATCCTCATCACTTTCATTTTCTGCAGTCCAGCCAGACATTCAGTCCTTCTTATTTGTTATAATCTGCCCTGCTCCAGGTCCTTTGCACTACTGGTTTCTATCACCTGAAATGATCTTCTTTCTTCTCATCAGCTAATAACCCTCATTCTTCATATCACAGCTCCAACTTCTCTTTCCTAGAAAAATCTTCAGGCTTTTTAGATGAGGTCATATCTTTGCATTATATGATCCCATAACCAGCCTCTCTTTTATAAAGATTAGCACAGTTTTGTTTCGCCATGTATTTGTTGATGCTTTGCTCATTTGTGTAATACCTCATCTATGTGGAAGAAGCCCCATGAAGGAAAAGAACTAAAATGGTATTTATTAGAGAACTTTAAATTCTTGCTTACTAGGTGTCCATACAGTTTGAAAATATTTGAGTTATATTACTTCTTTATAAACTAAACTTCTTATTCACTTTTATAGTCAGTGTAATATAGAAGCAAAAGGTTTTAGTATTAGATTTGGATTGAGTTTTGAGCAAGTTACTTAACTTTTCTAAACCTGATATTTCTGTACAATGCTTAGCAATTTACATATTCAGTATCTTTCTCACTGGAAGGTTGCATAGTATCTTACTAGATATTTTTACAGGATTAAGCAGTTCTATTAATTAATATAGTCCAGTTAGACTCCAACATCATTTCCATTAATGGAATATCTGCTATATATAGATCACTATGCAAAAAGGCATGATGAGAGGCAATAGACCTTCAGAAGTTTACTATTGAGTTTGGAAAATTCTACACATCATAACACTATAAGGTAGGAAAAGTAAAATTTGTGAATCACCTATAGAGTTGTATGGTCAATTATAGGAATTCATGGAGAAGGTGGAAATTGAGCTGCCCAGGGAAGAAAAAGGGACCACAAGCCTTCTAAGCAAAAAGGAGGTGTAAACAAGTAAAAAATGCATATTATAGCATTATGAATTATGAACTGTGAGTTCATGCTGGTAATTCATGGCAAATAAGCAGTGCAAGATTTCTGTGGCTCAGATGTGAGGATTTTGAGTATCAACTAGAATATATTGCCTTATCTTTGTTTGGGCATATAGTTGATTCTTCATCCAGTAGAATTGGGTTGCATCTAGTGGATGTAGATCACCATGATTGGAGTGATCACTGCCAGCTCATGGTCCTTGCAGACTTTAATCATTGTTTGTAGGATTTTTTTTTTTTTTTTAAATTACCTTATTTTTTTAAAGTCATGTAAAGGGTTCTTAGGGAGATACATGATAATACTATAGTTAGAAGAAAAAATGTTGGAGACATATTCTTACTTCTGGTTATTCTCAAGGGAGAGAAATTTGATCTTATTTTGTGTACTTAAGGTGTTTCCATTTATTTTAACTTGCCAAAAGTGCATCACCATACTAGATTGAAAGATCTGAAAATCAAATTTTTGAAATTATTGAAAATTCTCTCTTTTCCATAAGAGAAAGACCATCCTACTTTAGGGGGAGGTTGGGAAACACCTGTGCTTGATTGTTGGTCAGAGTTCCCACTGTTACTTTGGCTGAAACTATTTTCTATTTTAACTTCTACAGTACACCCCAGAGGGAAGCTTTAAAAAGTTAGTGTGGGAACTGAAACTACAATTTCTCAATGTTTGTGTTCATCCATTGAGCCTTAAGTTAGCATTTATGAAAACATTCAAGTAATCCTAAGTTGCTCTCGGGGCAAAAAGAGCACTGTTGGAATGGAGGTCACTTGCATGATGCAGCCTTTCTGCTTATGTTGAAAAGGAATGTTTTGTTGGAGGAATATCCTTGAGTGATTGTATTTGCTAAGAGGAAGTTGAATTAATTGTGTACCAACAGTCAGAGAAGAATTTGTGTGTTGTTCTTTTCCTCACCATTGGCCAGTATGGCATTTCACAACCGATCAGGTGTGTTTGGTATTTTTTTTTTTTTTAAATAACAGCTGGATTGGCAGCACCAGAGATGGAATAGCTTAGACTAAGGCGATATGATTCGGTACTTTACTTTGCTCTAGTATTGAGAACCACTAATTCCACCAGAACTACCTTAAATTAATGTAGGCTCAGGAGAGCCAGTAATTAATAAATGGGTCTCTGGTGTTATTTTGTTTTATTTTATTTTATTTTATATTAAATCCTTGAATTATAGATGATTAATCATCCTGTGACCAAAAACACCAATCTCAACATTTGAGGTGATGATACTGTTCTCTTTTTGCCTTTTTATCTCCTGGGGCCTTAGTTTCTTTTATCATATTTGAATGGTTTGTGAAGCTACTTGGGGAGACAGAAAATAAATATAACCCCATTTTCTGTACCACTCTGTTCTTCCCTCTGTTGTCCCGTCTTCCCACATCTTAGATTTTAAAGTATACGCAGTTTGTCTTTCTCTCCTCTCACTGGGACTCTTTTCTTCTTTTCTATAAACTCAGTTTCTTATTTTTTTCCCTCATGTTTTATGCTTTCATTCCCTTTTGGTTTTCTTTTCCTTTGTCCGTCTTGGGCTTCTAAGACAGGCACTGTTTTCAAAAACAAGTAGACAGATTTTTGGTTTAGATAATACTTTGTAAATAAAAAAAAGTAGGAACGTGTTTTTACTTTGCCATTTCCCATTTCTGTAATCCCCGCAACAATCTTCTCAAACAGTGTTTTTTGTTATATCTGAAATACTTATCTCTTCTGGGCCTCAGATTTTCATCAGTAAAATGATAGAGGAGAGGTGGATGGTTGGGGTGGGTAATGTCAGAGCCAGGCTGCCAAATCAGGTCTCTGACTTCAGAGCACAAATTCTTAACCATTTCATAGCTAGGAATATGCTCTTATTTGGATGACAGTGGGGTATATACTATTCTTTCCTTTTGAGCCTTTTATGAAGCATCTTCTAGTATAGTCAGGAACTTTAGTGGTCCTTGTAGTTTGACAAAGGAAGCAACTTCCCTTGATTTGCCAGTTGAGTTGCTCCTGTAGCTCGATTCCCCTTGAACCTGAGAACTCAGTTGAGAAATTTTGTTCAGCCTGAATTCTTCTCTGATTGATCATTACTTGCCAGTTGTATTCAGGAAGAGTTGTTATCTCAATGTTGAGTCAAAATAAAGCCAGTTCTTATAATATATTAAAATAAATGTTTGCTACCTTCAGACATACTGTGATAATGGAGTATTTTGACTTTGAAAATATATATTTATGTGGAAATATAGAGCACTGTCCAGTCATTTTCTACTAACCTTAAGTTCTGGCCTTCTATTATTAACAGGGTTCCAGTATATCAGACAACAGGCTGGAATTGTTAGTAAGATATTTAGTCTTTAGACAGTTTCCAGAGACAGCAGGCAGTACTACCTCCCCTTACCTTTCACTGTTCTTTCCAATTTGGGTTCCTTTGAAAAGGCAAGTGATGATTACAAAATTGGCTACAGGACCAAGACTCCCTTACTTTTGGGGGTAATGTAACTTTGATTATTCTCTCTAAAGTTGCTTTTCATTTTAGCAGCTGCTTCTTAAAACATTTCACTACCACATAACATAAAAGCTATGTAGGTTGGAGAGCCATGGGAAGAGTGCCAGGATTTCAGAAACTGGACAAATCTTAGAACAGGAGATCTTAAGCTTAGATCTGTGGTCCTTTACAGTTGTCGGTAAAGGGGTGTGTGTCTGTGTGTGTGTGTGTTTCTGGGGAAAGTATTCTATATTTACCTGAGATTTCAAAAAAAGAAAGTGAGAAAGGAAGGTTAGAGAGGAATAGAAAGAAGGAGCTGGGAGGGAGGGTTGATACACTGGGACAAAAGGGGTTGGGTAGGTTGTAAACAGAAAGCTTGAGAAAGGTTCAGGTGCCTGTGAATTGGAAGATTTTAAGTATACTACTCCATAACATTGTCATCTCATTTTTCATCTTTGAAAATGTTCTTTTCCTACATTTTCCAGTTTGATTTTTGTCTACTATTCGATGGAGAAAGGAATGAATCTATCCAAAGGAACGAATAATAAGAACTTAGCTAATCAGTGTGCTTTAGCATGTCATGTAGACAATCTCATTTAGTCCTGAGAGCAGACCGCAGCAGTTAAAGGATTTCAAGATAAGGTAACTAAGACCAAGAAAAGTTAAATTATTTGCCCAAGCTAGACTGTTTAAGAGATGGGTAGGAGGTACGGAAAACTGGAGTCCTGAAAGACCCTGGAGAGAAAAGCCCAGTAGATTATAAAATCAGCCTCCTCTAAAGAGGAGGCAGATGATACTCAGTAACATGTCTAATAAACCTACTGCACAGGTTTTCTGTGTCCTGCAGAGGAAAGTGAAAATTTTGGTGGTCAAAGAAAGTGCCAGGTGGATTGCTGCTTTTACTTTCTAAGACTTTGTAGGGGAAGGCGATTAAACTATAGCACAATGTTGGGTCAGGTTCCTAAATCTTAGCATGTAGGAGGTAAACTCCCTGAGGAGACTAGTCTCCCAAGAAGGATAAATGTTGTGCTAATTTTACACAAAACCTTTTTTTTTAGTGTTTTGTGTTGTCTGAAAGTTTTAGAAGCTGTCCTATTTTCAAATGTCAGTTGGATACCTAGAACAAATACAAAGCTGTTCCTCTCAGGGATTACAAGAAATTTTATTCCTGCAGAATGTGAATGAAGCAGTTTCATATTTTGCCAGGGCAATGGAAGGCACATTTTAGGGAGAGAAAAGTTGTTGGAAATTGAATTCTGCTAAGATGCAAGGTCAGTCCTTTCATATTGGAGTTTGAGGGACAAGTTTATTTTTCCCGCCCTGACATTTTATAATGTGTGTCTCATTCTGTCTTTTGGAAACAAACTATATGATATAGGGAGTGAAATCTATTAGAAGAGAGGCACAATCTTAAGAAATAATAGAATGTAAAAGTTTGGAGAATTAATAACAGACCATGCAAAACAGTGAGGACACCTATCTCAGCCTTACCAAAATGTTGTAACCTTTTGGGGGAATTGTCAAGATTGAGAACATTCTTTAAAGTCATTTCAGGTCCTATGTTTTTTGCCTCTTTGTTTTATATTTGATATAAAACCAACACAGTTAGCATTTTTGAGATTCTTCCTTTTTTGCTTGCCTTCAATTGAATTCACCAAAAGTTGACAGCTACAAAAATCCCTCTTAGGTACAAGGTGGAAAAAAACGTTTGTGATCTCCAAAAGCTTACACTGGGGCTGGGGAGATGCACAGATATATATTGTATATTTGGTATGTAAGAGAACATTATAGAAGTGCGAAGGATATGCAGAACAGGAAAGACCAATAAATAGTGGTCATATTTTGTCATAAAAACATTCAGTTTCACGCTGATGCTCCAGACATTGTTCTAGATTTTTAGATGAACAAGATACATGAATGCTGAATTTTTTGTAAAGTTTTTCACTCAAGTAAACAAATTCAGTAAGTGGCAAGTGCTCTGAAGGAAATAACAAAGAATGACACATTAGAAAGAATCTTAGAAGGGGGTGCCTGGGTGGCTTAGGCATCTAACTCTTGGCTTTGGCTCAGGGCATGATCTCAGGGTCCTGAGATCCAGCCCTCCATTGGGCTCCACACTGCGCATGGAGCCTGCTTGAGATTCTCTTTCCCGCTCCCTCTGCCCCTCACTCCCCTGCTCACGTGCTGTCTCTCTGTCTCTCAAAAAAAAAAAAAAAATCTTAGAAGGGACTACTTTAGTTAAACAGACCAAGGAACACTACACCCATAAATGGCATTTGTGCCAAGACCTGAATGATGAAAGTAATCCAGTGGAGGGGAGAGTACTCCAACCTGAGACAGGCATAAGCTTGAATTTTTGATGGGCAGAGGGAAGCCCACTGTATCTGGAGCATGTTGAGTAAGGGAAGGAAGGAGAAGGAGATAACATGAGAGAGGAAGGCAGGGGCCAGATTATATTGAAGCTGATAGGCTAGAGTACAGAGTTTGGATTTAATTCTCATTGCACTGTACAGATGAAAAAAGATTAATTGTATGTTTTGAAGAAAATGAATCTGGGTGTCTGTAGAAAGCTATTGTACAGCTGCTAGTGTGGAAGTCATGCAACCTGTTGGGAGCGGTTCTAGTCCTCCTGAGAGATGAGAGGAGTTGGATAAACTAGTGAAGATGAAGAGAAGTGGACGGATTGAGGACATGGTTTGGACATAGAGACAAAAGAAACTGCTAGTGGATTCTAAGAGGCATTTGAAGGACTGGGAAAAATCAAACTGATTCCTAGGTTCTTAATTTTAGTCACTTGGTATATTATGTTGCCACCTAATCAGATGAAGAAAAATGGGGTGAGGAGAAGAAGCTTGGATAAAGGAAATGAAAGCTGAAACATAACGAAAAAGTAGGCAGTGGCATTGTCTCGAGCACAAAGGTGACAGTGCAGAAATGCTTAAGAGACATTAATTTTACAACAAAGAAGAAAATCATCCCGGATGGGCTGGGACCCCAAAACACAATTTCAGTTGTCACTGTTCTCTCTACCCAGATCCTGATTACTTCTTCTTAAGCTTTCTGGGCACAAAGCTATATTACCGTACAGCGTCTCTGTTTTTTTCACACCAACAGTTTCTGGCATGTTCTTTGTTTCTACTAGGGGAATCTCACTCAATGCCAAGAAATAACTGTTTTGCACAGTGTGTTGGTGCTCTGGTAGCTATTCAAAATGGTCCCCAGAACACACAGAAATTCTTTTCTTATTAGGATAGAATATTACTCAAGCCTTTGGACTCTGACTGGAACTACGTCTGGGTAGTTGGTCTGGATTTCTTAGTCTACATAATCATGTGAATCATAATCAATTCCCTAGAATAAATCTCTTTGTGTGTGTGTGTATGTGTGTGGTATGTCCTGTTGGTTGTGTTTCTCTGATGAAGCCTAATAGAGCCTTTCTAGTTATATTGATGTACAAAAATTCAACATTTTTTGATTTTCATCCTCCGTCTATCATCCCAGTGAAGACTTTCATTTCATTGAGTATATCTTTATACCCTGAAGAGACTGAGTGAAGTAGACGCGATATAAATAAAATCACTGATAATGTTCTCATTAAAGCATAAAGATAAAAAGGATTATGTATATTAATATTTAGTGGCTCTCCACATGTGGTCCTGGGTTCGAAGACCTTTTCGGGTTCAGCATGGTCAAAACTATTGTCATAATAGCGCTAAGATATTGTCTTCCCTTTTTTCCTCCTATTTTCTCATGAGTATATGGTAGAATTTCCCAGAGGCTACATGATACCTGATATTACAACAGATTGAATGGATAAATAAAAACGAGAACCTAGCTGTCCTCTATTAAGTCAGACATGAAAGAGATTTGCAAAAATGTAAAACAATGCTCTCTTCATATTATTTCATTTTTTAAAAGATTATTTATTTATTTATTTGAGAGAGTATGAGCCGGGGGGTGGGGAGTGGCAGAGGGAGAGGGAGAAGCAGACCCCCCACTGAGCAGGGAGCCTGATATGGGGCTGGATTCCAGGACTTTGAGATCGTGACCTGAGCCGAAGGCAGACGCTTAACCGACTGAGCCACTCAGGCGCCCCTCTTCATATTATTTTTTGTTTGTTTTAGAAAATATAGTAGTTTTTATAAAAACATGTTATTTAGATTACCATATGATGGATTTATTGTTGTTAATCCTAAAAGAATTAATAGGCCTTTTTGAAGTTTCTCAGTTTGAATTTCTAATATGGTCAAGACTGATAGAACTCAGAGAAACAAAAGCTCTTTGATGTCCTCAATAATTTTTAAGAGTGTGAAAGTAGTTCTGAGACTAAAACATTAGAGAACCTTTGCTCTAATAGAAGGTTTCTCATATACGCAAGAGTGGCTCTCATAAAAATGTTAAGTGTGTACTTCCAAACATTATACTCTTTCATCAAATGATTCTGTCTAGAAGCACCATAAACCAGTTCTAATTGTTTGTTTTATTATTGCTGTTGTTTTGACATCTTCTGATAATTTCTCTCACATAAAGGTAAAGTTGTCACTGCCTCAACAGTTATATGTTGTTATATTTTGAGAGCGGGTCTCTTTGTCTCCTTCTCATTTATTCAGTCATCCAGATAACCAACTAACAAGTACTTATTGAACTTCTACCATATACAAGGCCCTCATTCGATGCTGTGCCAGTTTTCAGTTCAGTGCTTTTGCAGCTCCAAATCCACCCTTTATTACCTGCTCTGTGCTAGAGGAGGTTGACCATTGAAGCATTTCTCCTTTGTAGCTAGTGCAGTGTTGCTACGCAGTTTGTCATGTAATGTCTTGTAGTTTGTCCATAGAGGGTGCTGAAAGGATTTTAGCAGAAAGGTGCTTCTACTCCTGTTTGAATTGTGCTTCTATTTTGGTTTTTTCATGCTAATACTGAGGAGCTGGCAGTGGCCCAGTGATGTGCACAGTGCTTGCAGTCCCTTAGTGTGCTTCTGGCCCCAGCCCTGGCCTCGTGACCTTGCTGTGGGCCTCCCCGCGTGAGCACAGCCCACCCCCAGCCTCTGGCACCCTGATGCATGGGAGTCTTTCCTGCTTGTGGACAGCTCTGGCCTGAGTGACCCAGCAACCTTCTTCATCATCCAGTGGGCTGCAAAACTACACCTTCTTTAAGGAGATCTGATTCTCAGCAGCCTCCCTCCCCTTTCCACATCTGTCCTTCCTTGGGTACTGTGCTTACTCTTTAGGGTTCTCTTTGCAACTTCAGAGTTTCTACGTCTCATAGTTTATGATACTTATATCACACTTTCAACTGTTACATTTTCTGTGTGGCTTCTCTCTGCTGATGGGACTCTGAATAAATTAGGTGCTTTCTATCACTCTTCTGAGGGGGATAAACAATGCCTGTATAAATTATTTAAAATTTGTACAAAAGCAGTGCATAATTAAGGGCCAGAACCAGGAAGGCAGACTGTGTATCAAAGAGCTTCAAGGCAGGGAAAGCTCAATAAGGACGGGGTGCTGACGAAGATCAATGGGCAAGAATTGGCGCTGGGCTGAGATGAGGGAGGCTTCCTTACAGAGGCATGCATGAGCCTGTTCTGGAGAAGAAAACTGTCATGGTGTGTGGGGAAAGTCGTGAGGGCTCTGTCAGATTGGAGAAGTCGGAGGAGGTACAGTGGCAAAGATCATGGAGGGTCATCAGTACCAGGCAGAGAAGTGGAAATTTCTTTCAGTTCAGTTAACAGGGCACCTTCAGTGGATCTTAAATAAGAATTGACTTAATAAAAATATGTTAGTGTTACTAAAGGATATATATAAATAAAAGAGTTTTAAGATGAAGTATGGAAACCTATTTATCATTCATTATTTTCTGTGCAGTTAATCCTATTTCCTGTGTTGTTGTTATTCCTAGAGGTACATCTTAAAGATAAAATTTTCATCTATGGGACATTATTTACTCATCTAGATATTAGACTATGGCATTTTTTAATATGGGACTTGTTTTCTTTAGTTATTCTTTTTAAATAAAAACTGCTATTTAGTCTACTCACTGCCCCCCTCTTTTAATGAATTGAAATAAGAAGTTTCTGATATTTGTATTGTGTTTTTTTCTTTTGAAAGCCAAGGTGCTGTTAATCTGTAGGATTCAAATAGGATTTATTTTTAAAAGGCAAATACCTATGTTTATTTCTTAAGTATTTATCATTTGACGTTACTTTTGTAAGATAGTATTCACGTAGTCTCTCTTTTTTTTAAAGTACCAATCTAATGCATGTTCATTATGGAACATTCAGTGAATGTACGTGAAAATAAGAAAAGAGAAGACAATTATAGCTCCCTTTTGATAATACAGTTAACTATTTGCTATATATTCTTTTATTCCTGTCATATGTGCATGTGCATGTGTACCTATATGAATACACACATTTACACAATTGTATTTAATTTATATATGTGGTTTTTCAAAATGGGTATAATGTTTTATAATCTGCTTATTTTACTTAACATAGTGTGAATATCTTTCATCAAATGGTTTTAGTAATTTGTTTTTAATGACTGCAGAATTACTCATCAAACTGAGTTATCATAATTTTACAAATTGCCTATTATTGGACGTTTAAAATACTTTTGTTTTTCTCTATTTTATTTTATTGTTTTTAAAAGATTTTACTTTTAAGTAATCTTTACACCCAACAGTGGGACTCAAACCCCAAACCCTGAGATAAAGAGTCGAGTGCTCTACCAACTGAGCCAGCCAGGTACCCCTGTTTTTCTCTATTTTAAATAATGTAACGATGAGATGGACATCTTTTTTTAAGCTGTATCTTTGTACGTATACAAATTGTTTATCTAGTTTACATTCTTTGATTTGGAATCACCAGCTGAGGATATCTGTCTCTTTTAAGGTTTTTGGTTCTCATTGTCCGAATGCTCTCCAGAAAAATTATACATTTTTTAAAAAGTGATCGTAAGCCTAATAAGTTTTTCTTTTATGTCTTACATGATATATTTGAGACCTCTGTTGCTCCAGAGACTGTAAGGAATATTTGTAAGGCCACATTAAAGAATTCACATTCATTAAAAGTTACTACGTAATACGTTTGACACAGATGTTTCATTATTAAGTCTTGAGTTAGGTAAATCACAACTAAATAGAATTGAACTCTTATTAGAAACCTGAGGGATTAGTTAGCTGGTGACAGAACTATAACAAGTAAGCTTAAATTAGGACATAAAGAATGAGGGAAATGCATATCGTAGAATTTCCTGACTCTGAGTGTTACAGTCATTTACTCTGGGAGACTGTAGAAGTAATTTTTAGAAGTTGATAAGAATAGCATAGTGTTCTCTATGTTTGGGATGATGAAAGTAAATCTTACGTCAAATAGGCAGCTACCTCCCTGGTGCCTACTTGGTAAATTGCCACTATATGAAATCAGCTGGTAGAAGTGCTTGGTTGGCTCTTGAGTGCTAGTGCTTGCTTCTTCCTTTCTGGAACCATGAACTAAATGCATATTATTTCATAACACTCAGAAAATATAGCAGTAATTAGACTGCATTGAAAGAAACATTCTATAGAAATGAAATATCAGCACTTTTTTTTTTAAATTAACTTGTATTGAAATGCTGGAATAGCTTGAGCAAGCTTTTATTTTGTGACTTTTGTCTTTTCTAATGATCCAATTGGTAATTCCTACAAATTAATATACTTTGCTCATCCCATTTCCTTAATATGAAAATTATCATAGCTTTAAAGTGCAACTGGATGAAAATTGCTAAATGGTGTTAATGGTAAATATCACAGTATGTAATTAAGATGTTTGACAAAGCATATTTTATGCCATAGTTTATTTTATAATGGAAGAAAATAACTGTTTGAAAGCCCATAAGTCAATTAGAGAGCACTACTTTGAAATTGACAATCAGAAGCCGTAGTTGATGAAGACTTGTAAAAATAATTTAAATTCACTGCTGTCATACTATATCACTGAAAAAACAAACAAACAAACAAAAAAAACCTGTTCTGGCAGTGGAGAAATAGGTCACAGGTTTGTAAAGAAGCTGAGGCCCAATAACAGTAAGTAACTTGTCTAAGATCTCAGGCCTGGTCTTGTTAAAGCAATCATTAGTCAGAGCTCTGCTTGGGTGAATCTGAAAGACATGTTGGCAAATCAGCCATGGACCTCAGAATGTGGGTATAACCAAGAATAGAAACATCCTGCTTGTATAAATTGGATTGGGATCCAGGATATCCTCTTTAAAAAAAAAGAGAGACATAATTTCTCCAAAAATATACATGACCAATTTATTCTATTAATGTGCATGCAATCTGTGAGAATCAAGAAGAAGTAAAAAAAGAGAATTTCAGGTTACAAGAGAGGATGACTCCTGGGGAAAAGGAAGTGGAAGTCCTGTCAGTAGCCATCACTACAGTAAGCGTATTCTGTACTTTGCCTGATAACTGATAGTGTTATCATGTGAAATCTTTACATAAGTTCTGAGCTCTAGAATGGGAATTCATCAGATGTGAAATTTCAGTTTCTTAGGTAGTAAAAGTCCTCTTAGCTGCCATGATTTGAACTTGCTTTTGGGGTTAACCGAACTAGTTAGGCTAGTAGTCATTGAGTATTTAGTGTGGTATGTAAAAGTTACTGTGTTTTAGGGAGGAAACAGGGTTGATTGGTCAGGAAGAGAGATCCGAGTGTAATCCTTGTAACACTGGATTCTGTAATACTATACCTAATACGTTCTGGTTAAAATTACATCCTAGGGGAAAAAAAATTACTATAAAATTTATGTTCTACCTTAAGTGTGACAAATAGGCATATTGACATTTTTGTGACATGTATCTTTGTTAAAATCCACAGTGATGTGAGAAGATCTGGTGATTTTTTTTCTGCAGCAGCCTTTGGACTAATAGCAGCAGCTGATGTTCAAGTCCCATGTTTATACTTAGCACTAAGACTGTGCGTTTGGTGGAACTAGGAGGTGCTGTGAGGTTGGGACTTCTTATGTCCTATGACAGACAACCAAGAAATATTTATTAAATTGAAGGTAATGGAGTTAGACTAGTGTTTTCAAACCAGGTTCCTTGCAGCTCTGGAGTAGTGTATGGTGGGACTATGGCAGAATTGGGGCCAGCAGTCATGGTGGTTAGCTGATAGCTTAGTGGGCAGGGCTCGAAGAAGTAGGCAAATCCACTATGTGTCAGATTCTCAGATCTGAAAAATCGACACTTTCAACTTCTCTCCTCATATGTACACTGCAGAGTATCCTTATTCCCTGAACTTAAGTTTAGAGTGGTTAGTACAGAGTGGTTAGCCAGCTTGTGTAAACGATGACCTTGGGGTCTGAAATCAGAAAGGATTGTACCTGCACTTAGTTAACCCATCTCTCTGCAAGAGTAGTATGATAGGGAAAGGAAAGATGCCCCCTCTGTGGAAGCCATGTTTGTTTTCATGTTTGATAATGAAAGACCTTTGTTTAGTAAGACTACAGGATTGGGATCTGGATTTGAACCAGGCTCTACCTACTCTATTTGACTTTGAGTAAGTTACTAATTGTACTTCAGTTTACTAATTTGTAAAGCAGGTTGTTTCACCAGAGCAAATGAATTGATATGTATTACGTACTTGGAACAGTATCTCTTACTTACTAAAAATTGAGTTCACCTACGTGTTTGATATTTTTCTATGGATCTGTTCTGGAAGACAGTCCTTTTAAGTTAAATTTAATGCTCAAAATGGATTCGTATTATTTTTAGCATGTTTTTTCCTGTTATTAGATATTCCCTTTTGCTTATGTGTCTATTTAGCTTTATTATATGTAATGTCATTTCAGGTTCCTATATGATAGTGGACTCTTCAGATCATGACCCTGGAGAAAAAGCCAGACTTCAGCTGCCGACAATGAAGGAGAACGACACTCACTGTATTGATTTCAGTTACCTTTTATACAGCCAGAAAGGGTTGAATCCAGGCACTTTGAACATATTGGTTAGGGTGAATAAAGGACCTCTTGCCAATCCAATTTGGAATGTGACTGGATTCACGGGTAGAGATTGGCTTCGGGCGGAGCTAGCAGTGAGCACCTTTTGGCCCAATGAATATCAGGTAATCATCTATGCTTTTCTGGTTTATGTTTTCATGTCATTGGATCTCACAGTGTATGTAATACTCAGAGGTAAATACTAGCGCATTGGAACAGAGATCATCTCTTTCGCCCCTCCTCTCGCCCTGTTCTTGAGGAAATGTTTAAATACATTGGCACACAACCTTCAAAGTAATGAGACTATTTCCACATACTGAAAAACAGTTTTCGGTACAAAATTTGTTGGTTGTTTGACAAAGAGCTACTTATTGACAGATTTGTTTCCATGTCTCTATTCAGGAAGAAAAAGTCCTTTTTTCTGAGTGCATTATTCAGACTGGATTGGTTTGCTGACTTCTGACAATAACATTTGGAAACTAAACATGAAATAGTGTTTCATGAATTATATCATCTAAGGGGGAGGCATTTTTAATAAATTATTCACATTTTTGTCGGTTACATGCAGTTTCAAAACAAGCAAACAAAAAAGGAAAAGTTGTCCACATGTCTTTGTTTTTTTTTTTCCCCCAAGAATTACTTGATTTAATTATGATTAAACCGGACAATGAATAATATATCTACTTTATGTTTCGCGAGGCTGATTTTATATGGTTTAACAAAAAACGATCATTTACCAGTTTGGAGAGTTGTTCAAAATCCTCCCTATAAGGTTCAGTAGAACTATTCTCTGCTTTCTGAAATATTGCCTTCTGCCACTTTGCTTTTTCTAAAGCGAAGTTTTGGTAAACAGTTATGCTATCCGAAAGAAATCTAAAGAGGATTTCCGCTTTTCTGAAAAAAGGTGAAAAGCTAAAATAGTGTGCAGACTTTGTTTTGCAGCGAGCCATTATGGAAGCAGCCAGCACACAGCCCAGTAGCAGCGGGGGCCCCGCCAAGCTCCTTCCCCAGGAATTGCATTCAACATCTTAGCATCAAGCTACCATAGCTTTGAACTGTTTGAGCATCTGTGCTTTATCTGGATTTATTTTGTGCATCTGTTAGCAAGATGTGTCCTAAGGTATCAGAAAAGGCGAAGAGGTTATTTTTGGATCTGGGAACGCTTAAAAAATTTTCCATATAAGTTAATATAATTGCTTCTTTATCCTGTTTAGGTTTATGAAAAGTTTCATAAGGACCCTATACTTTCAATAGCAGGGGAAACCTGTCCCTGGACATAGAAAATTACCTCTTTTGAAAGTTCACTTTTGCGTTAGGTCTTGAGATTTAAACTTTTAAAAGACTTGTCTATTTATAGTTTGTTACAGAACCTAATGAGAATGCATTATGTAAAAGTATATTTTATTTTGGTCAGTGGGTAATTTATAAGCTAAGAACAATTCATTTCTGCTTTTTAAAAATGAACAATTTCTTACTTGTCTTTATTCCTGGGAGAGGGAACACAATGCATTGTTTTAATTGCTTTGTCATGAGTTGATTTTTCTATTTTATTGAAAAACCTCTTACTTCATAGGTATCGTTCCTCAGGTAAGGTTCTTTGTTCAGGGTTATGTGTCTATTGAGATCTTAATGGATTTTCTTCAGGTACTAGTTGATTCTGTTATTCTTGAGCTGAAGGATGTTGTTCTTCAGTGTAGGAAAGCTATCTGCTTTTCCAGGGCCCACAGCTCTGTGAGGGCTGCATGTGGTAGGTGGGTGGCTGGAAGTGTATGAAACTAATGCTAAGGCAACGAAAGCAAGATCAGTGGGCTCATCTCTGACAACAGTGGGTTGTCATTTGCTGGTTCACCCTCACATTGCATTGTCCTTTCACTGACTTCACTAGAACCTGTTATTGGAGCTTAACACTGAAAAGAAAAACTCTGATTTAACAACAGAGAACTGTCAGAGGATTCAGCCTCCTTAAAATAAATTTAAACCCAAATAACAAATTAGCAGAATTGTTAAAAATTTGGTTTCTGGAGTCAGATTGCCTGTATTCAACACTGTTTGCTATTTGCTATCTGTATAGATTGTTCTTTAAGGAATTAAATTGTTAGTTATATCTTTAAAGAAAAACGTTGAAGTGGATTTTGATAAATCCAACAAATAATATATCTGGGTATCATGCTAATATGCCTTCACAACTAAGAAATAGCATACATATAATTAATTACCTTTTCTTACTTTTCGCAAGATCTGTCTTTGAGTTATTGATATTTTAATAACATTTTCTTATGGCACACGTTTCTGCAATATTAATTTTAATGTGAGTTACACTATCATGGACTGGATTCTTCTTTGTTCAGTCTCATTTTGCATGACAAAGCTCCCTTAGGGTTATGTGTACCTTTAGTGTTTTAAGCAACCAGCGCTAACAGTACTGTGCAAGTTTCAACCTGGCCAGTGAGATCTTTTTGGAGGTGTCAGAGAAAAAGTTTACTACATAACTTGGAACCTGTGGGTAAACGTTTCTTCCTTGCAGATTGAAATTTGAGCAATAGATCATTACTTAAGTGATTAATTACTTTACTTCCACATCATTTTTCCTTAACCCACAAAACTTAACAATCAATGAGAACAAAAAACAGAGTAGAATTATTTTTATTCATGTGCTAAGTGCTCAGTAGATTACTTGATTGATGATTACATTGATTCTGTCATTTAGATACCTAGTTGTACCTTTATATCAGTTATTAGAAACACCAGCATAACATAAACTATATTTATGTAGCATTTTTGCTATTAGGAAATAGCATGAAAAACTTTCGACTATTGCTTAATGCAGAATCTTTATGGATTTTTAAAAATTAAAATGTAGCCATTACATTGTGCTATGTTAGAAGCCTACATACTTTTTAATTTTTAAAAAAAAATTTTTTTTTTTTTTTTTTTTTTCCTAGACTCAGATTAAGTAAGCTATGATACGCATAGAAACTATTCTTCCTGGTCCACAGTTTATTCAACTTCAACATTCTCCAGAGATTTTACACTCTCCAAAACTTCTTTTAAATTTTTTTTAACCTTCTCATTTTTTGAATTTCCTTTTCTTTTGTTGTATTTCTGGTAGAAAATCCTATCTTTTATTTGCCTGAGCCATTAGTTACCCAATCATCCCTCCAATACACTCCTTATCATCAACTTCAACAACAACAACAATCAAAAAGAAAATTACCCCAGGGTGCTACTACTTTTAATTAGTATAGGATAATTTTTATATAAAAATCATACTCCTGGAAGTGGATTAAAAAACAACCAAACCTCTCTATAAGCTAGCTCTTCTTTTTTTTCCTTTTTTTGTTGAACTAAAAATCTGAAACAGATGTAGTGTATCTTTGGTGTGATTTACCCTTCCTAGAAATTTCAACTAGCTAGACACCTAAACAGAAGACGCCTGACCAGGAAATTAATTATATTGTGGACTGTTTAATAATGAGCAGATACCAGTTTTTAACCCCAAGAAACTTGAAGTCTTATTTCAGAAAGGAAAAAAATAATATACATGAAGTTATGAAATAAAGGCAAAATTATGAGTTTTGGTTACCTGCCAGACCAGTATAAGGCTCATGGACTTTGGAGGCAGTTCTTCTGGGTGAATCTTGACTCTGCTATTTAGCAGTTGTGCAGCCTGGAACATATTCCTTAATTTCTTTGAGTACAGTTTCCTTATCTGATAAATCAACAATACATATCTATCTATCTGTCTATCTATATCTATCTATCTATGTATCTATCTATCTATAGTGATTAGAAAGGTATCTGACACATTGTATGTGTTTAGCTTAACATGATGAGTAGATAAAAAATTTGCGAACTCTATTGGGTTTAATATATGCTCAGCATTTTCTTCTGTTTTGAAAGCATGCTGTTCTCCTTTTTGTTTGTTTTTTCTCAAGACTTAGTTTTTGTAGAGCAGTTTTAGGTTCACAGTAAAATGGAGAGGAAGGTACAGAGATTTCGCATAAACGCCCTGTCCCCACACATGCACAGCCTGCCCCATTATCACCATTCCCCACTGGCGGGACATTTATTACAATGAATGAGCATACACTGACACACAGTAATCACTCAAAGTTCATAGTAATTTTATTTTAGGGTTTACTCTTGACGCTGTATGGTCTGAGTTTAAACAAGTGTATTATGGCATGTATCCATCATTGTAGTATCATAGAGGATTTTCACTGCCCTCAAAATTTCTGTGCTCTGCCTATTCATCCGTCCTCCTCCATGTTATTCTTTTCAGGTTTCATGTTTATTTATTTATATTTTTAAATTTTTGTTAATTTATTTGAGAGAGAGAGAGAACATGAGCGGGGGTGGGGTGCAGAGGGAGAGGGATGAGCAGACGGCCCGCTGAGCAGGGAGCCCATCACAGGCCTCGATCCCAGGACCCTAGGTTTTATGTGTGTGTGTGTTTTTTTTTTAAGATTTTATTTATTTATTTGAGAGAGAGAGAGCACAGGAGCAGGGGGGAGGGGCAAAGGGAGAAGGAGAAGCAGACTCCCTGCTGAGCAGGGAGCCAGATGTGGGACTTGATCCTTGAGCCAAAGGCAGCCGCTTAACTGGTTGAGCCACCCAGGTGCCCCTAGGTTTTGTGTTTATTAAAATGTCTACTGGGGCGCTTGGGTGGCTCAACCAGTTAAGAGTCTGACTTGGGCTTAGGTCATGATCTCAAGGTCGTGGAGTTGAGCCCCACCTTGGGCTCCCTGCTCAGCAGGGTGTCTGCTCATCCCTCTCCCTCTGCAACACCCCTCCCCCCACTCCGCTCGTGCTCTCTCTCTCACATAAATAAAAATAAAATGTCCACTTATTTGACAGCTTATTAACATGAAGTTTCACCATGCTAACCCCTGGGGATATACAGGCAAGTCCCTTTTCTCTGGAAACTTACATTCTAGCTAGGCACTGGAGGAGATAAAAATGTAAATCAGATGTAGGGTCTGCCCTTAGGGGGCCTAGTCCAGATGGGAAATGTGAGATACACAGAGGTAAGACTTGAGACAATATAACATTTGTTAAATGACTTAGAGAGATAAATGTAAAATATAGTGGGGAAAATGAAAACAAAAGATAGATTTGCTTCCAAAGTAATTTAAGGCATAAATGGGACTATAATTCTTATCTCTTGGTTCCTGTATTTCTAGATGAGTATGCTTTTCACTGTACCACATTGTTTTTCTTAAACCACAGTTATTTGGAGCCAACACTTTCTATTGTGAAAGAGAACAAGCAAATGTAAATTTTATGACATAAGTGTTGCAATGATATACTAATATATAAGGAACTGTTTCTCACCTGTGTCTTCAGAGCAATAAATGTCTTTTCGGCTCAGTATACTAATTATAGGAAGTATCATATCATATTTTTTTTATTTGCCATGGTTACAAGTTGCTAATTCTACCTCTTTTTATAGACCTCAAGTGAGTACTGTAAAATTTCAAACTGATCACCAAATAGAAGTAAAAAGAAAAAAAAAAAACACCCAAAACATTATGAGGCATTATCTCAGTGTTAAATTTCAACTGAAGATCAACACACCTCTAAAAGTGTAATTTTCTCCACTCTGGAAATCTGACCTGTCTTGGATGCATAAAACTCAGTTCTGCTTTGGGATTAAATCCATTAGTTTCTTACTGAACAGTGAAGTTGTTACCAAATGAGGCAAGCAGACATACCTTCCAAAACTATTAGTGGAAACCTAATCTGCTGTTTTCCATTAACTGGGTGCACATCATTAATCACAAAAATGATGCATGATGAAAACTACAGGGGTTTGGCCAGAAACTGGAAAGTGATAATATAGCACAATGTGTCATTTTTTTTTTTTTTTTGCTCCCTAATTCACTGAGAAACAAACACTGAACTTTTGCAACCCATTTTCTTCTTAACATTTTCTATCGGCTTGAAAAAAAAATGTAAGAACTGGACAGGCATGGGATTTTCTGGTTTTTGTCTCCTTTTTAAAGCTTTATGTTAACACGTATTGCACTGATGTTTTGGCAATGGAATGATTGTTACACTCCAGAGATACTGTTGGCTTTGGATCTAAGAAGATTAGGACTTAAACCAAGTGACTGTTTACTTAAATAAAAAATCTCTCAAAGATTGATCTTTGGGGATGGGGCTGAAGTAGGAGCATGCTCATGAACCAGCCATGCAAAGAGTGAGGAAAAGAGCTCTTGGAACATTGCCAATTTATACTGGTCCTCATTCAGCCATGAGTGTCCCACTGAAGGAAGTAAGGGTGGCAAGGTTTCTCTTTCCTGGATGTATTAGTTTGCTTGACTGCCATAACATTCTGTGGCTGTGGCTTAAGCCACAGAAATGTACTTCTCTCATGCTGGGAAGTCTAAAGACCAAGGGGCCAGCCTCTTGGCTCCTGGTGAGAGCGCTCCTCCTGGCTTATAAATGGCTACCTTCTCACTGTGTCCTCACATGTTGCAAAGAGACAGCTTTTCTTCTTCTTTAAGGGCACCAGGCCTCTCAGATCCGGGTCCCTTATCACTTCATTTAACTTTAATTAACCCCCAAAGGCCCTATCTCCAAATACAGTCACGTTGAGGATTTGGGCTTTAGCATGAATTTTGGGGGGAAAGAATTCAGTCCATACAACTAGATGTATGTTACACTTACAACTTTTTTATTTATAAGCATTATAAATGACCCAGCTCGGTGTCTCTCTGAAGAATCTGCACCCTGACTTAGGCACTGATGCAGATAAGGAACAGTGGAAAGAGGTTCACAAACAGGTGGTTGACGGTGCCTATGAGGTGATCAAACTGAAAGGCTACACTTCCTGGGCCATTGGACTGTCTGTGGCAGATCTGGCCGAAAGTATAATGAAGAATCTTAGGCGGGTGCATCCAATTTCCACCATGATTAAGGGTCTCTATGGAATTAAAGATGATGTCTTCCTTAGTATCCCTTGCATCTTGGGACAGAATGGAATTTCAGATGTTGTGAAGGTGACTGACTCCTGAGGAGGAGGCCCGTTTGAAGAAGAGTGCAGATACACTTTGGGGGATCCAAAAGGAGCTGCAGTTTTAAAGTTTTCTAATGTACCACTTCACTGTCTAGACTACAGCAGGATTTTAGTTGGAGGTTGTGTATATTGCCTTATTATCTGATCTGTTACTCAAGTAATATTAAAATGGCCTAAGAAAAAACATCCGTTTCCTAAAGTTCCAAATAGGAATGGTTCATCAAACCCTGCAGCTGTATCCTGATGCTGGATGATACCTGTCTTTGTAGCCCTAAATTGGTTAACGTAAGTTAGCCCCACCGTGTCAGAGGCACCACTGCAGAGCTGCGGTTGCTCTTCACACCAGATATGTGTTTACTGTGTGTTCTGTCACTTCGGGTTCCTTCCCCCAACACCCGACATGCCTGGTCCATCTTTAACAGTCAGTCATGTCCTGGGATCCAATGTATAAATTCAATATTGCGTGTATTGTGCGTAACTGTTCTAAAGGATCTTATTTTGCATACCATGTATGTCAGAATATAGTGTACATGGCCATATAATGTAAAAAGACAATGCAGCCAACTAAGTGTCATACCAACTAAAATACCAAATAAATTTTGAACAGTGAAAAAAAAATAAAATAAATAAAATAAAATAAATGACCCAGCTCATCATCTTGTATAACAATGTTGCATTCTCCTCTCTTTCTTGCACACTGGCAGCTCCCATCTTACTGTCCTGTCTTCCTTTGCAGGTAGGAGTGGCCATATGACACAGCTCTGGCCAACGAGCTATGAGGGAAAATCTGCTGGGGGACTTCTGGGAAAGATGTTTGTCCTGATAAAAAAGAGAGAGACCTATTGTTGCCTGAGAGCATGATACTTGGCACTGCTGCTGTTGTCTTGTAACTATGAGGAAGGTGATAAACTGAGGGTAACAGAACAGAGTAAGGAAGGGGTCAGGGTCCTACCTCAGGCAAAATAATGACAATAATATTTAAGATAAAAACTTTTTAAAAAAACTTTTAGATGAGTATTCTCCTATGCAGACAAGAGCATCCTAGGATAACCGTGTCATATCTTTCTTGAGCTTTCAGGCAGTCCCACCTATAACCCATACTATTTGGGATAGCACATGTGAGCCATATGGCAGAAATAAAAGTACACATATCTATCTGTGAATGAAACAGTTTTTCAGTCCCGTCGTACAGAGAAGATAGACCTATATACTTGAAAATGTAAATAGGGCTGTAAGGCAATGAATCAATGACTGGAGGGAGTAGAAAGAAAGGAAGGAAGGAAAGATCATTTGTTGGGTGTCTACCATGTTTAAGACACTGGGCTGGATAATTCCATGTCTGTCATCTTCAGTTTGATTTAATATATGATCAAGTGCTAAATGAATGTTCCTTATCTTCATGCGTGGGCTAAAATTGCTGGTTATTTAACGATCAAAATTATCCTCCCCCCCCTTTTTTTCCTCTTTACCAATTTAATCTTGCTATTAAAAGTTTGGACTTCAGCCCTATAGTGACTTCAGAACTAGATAGGCTTATTCTTCTTAAGGCAACAGTAATTGCCTAACACCGGTATTTTGGCTCATTTTTACATTGTCTAAATACCTTCTGTTTGATAGGCTATTAACAAATCAGCTGATTGCTGCTGATGTTTAATCTTAATGATTTCCTATTTGTTTCATTTAAAGTACTCCAAATGGGTTTGGAAAAACTCCCATGTTATTATAGTCATTGTTTTCATAAAACTTATAACCAACCCTGTGAGGATGACTTCTCCTTGCGTCCTGACGGTGATTTGCTTTTATTATAAAACATCTGCTTTACTTTTCCTTTAGATTCTGTAATTGATTCATTGATGAAACTTACAGTTTGTAAATAAATGTAAACAAGGGAAGAAGTGAGTCCTACTTGTTAACACAATAATTACTGCAAATAGATGACAGAAGTCTCTTGTTAATCTACTAAATCATACCTGTTTTTATTTAGAGTAAGCAGGAGCTTTCAAGTACCCCTTCACTAATTCTTGTGAGAACGATTTCCATGAAATTAATTCACTTCTCTTTTAAGAGTGGATGGAAAAATAATGAGCAGTAAGGAGAGTTAGGCAGTGTTTGTTCAATGTGTGCCTTTTTTTCTTTAGGAGTTTGTTTTATCCAAGGGAACTGGGGAAGACAGATGCTCCAAAGAGTAATGGAAGGGAGGCCAGTTTTTTGCTGGCTCACTCCCTTGCATTCAACACAGCTTGTTGAGTCTGCATTAACACGCGTCTGCTTCCTTGTTTTCCACACCTCTTTATTAATTATTTAGCATACATTTAATGGGCTCATCTTCGTGTACCAAGATTAAAAAAATATATATCCTACCGGGGCAGGATTCCTACCCAAACACAAAAAAAATGCGAGTTTTTCCTTCTAATCAGCTTAATGATGTTTCTGACAATGCTGTACCATTTATTAATGCAGTACCGTCTCATAGAAGAAAAAGCAGAGACAACAATTTAAAATCAATTCTTTCTGCAGTTATTTTGTCTGCTGACTTTGATAGTTAATTGGAAGTGGTCTTTTTTTGAGGGCTTTCAAGTTTCTGTACAACTTGAATTTTTGTGTGACCTCTTTGTCCATTTCCATTTCAAAGACTGGGTAGTTTTTTTTTTTTTTTTTTTTCTTCTTCTTATTTTAGACTACATGCGGTATGTGAACAAAATTATTGGCTCTTCACAGGAAAAACAAAACTAAGTGACATTATGTTTTTATTTAAAATTTAACTTGTACGCTGTGGGGATTTCAGTTTTTATTCTTAGAGCATAATGGAAAAATAAAAGGATATAATTATCTATTTTAGTATGAGTTTTTCAGTGGAGAGAATGTAGTAGGAAGGAAATATAAGGGAAATGTCAGGCAGAGTTAGAGTTTGTATCTATTACTATTCTTTTAGATGATATTATATAGAATCTATTCTGTTGTTAGTAACACAAGTTGGAATATAAAGGGAAACAACCTTCAGATGCTGTAAATTAAAACATCCACTTACGTAATCTAGTGGAAAGTTTATGATTAATTTTAGTTGTTTTCATTTTCAAAAGGTGTTTTTAAAACTGGCATTATAAAACTAGCTGCTACATGTTATTTCTTCATTTAGTTATATAAATAACCATTGCACACACCACTGGAATTCCCTGATGAGATTTAGATTCTTAATATTCTTTGAATGATCTTTTAAAAAATCATTCTTCTCAGCAGTAAATTCTTCTGGAAGCAGTAAATCAATTCTCATTTTATGTTTAAAAATAAGGTCTGTAGTCATAAATTTATACCAAGTAATAACTCAATAAAGTAATAAAGAATGGAAAATTTCTAGCATCTAGAGATCAAAGTTTAGTTCAAACCTAAACATCTTTAGATCGTGGTATTTTGCAACAACAGCACAAATATAATACTTGGAAACAGATACAGTGATTCTCTGGGTTAATATTTATTAAAAAAACACTTTTGGTTTGGTTGTGAACTTACACAATGTAAGTTATGTAAGACTTACAAAGGGATTAGTCCGCTTAGCCCCATAAATACCAGGGTGAATTTCTCTGTTGTTATTTATTTATTTTTTGGTTGCTGTTTATCTTCTTTTTCTGTTGTGTTTTCCCCTCTTCCTGTTTTTCTCTCCTCTCTTGGTGGAGGGGAAATTATAAGCAGAACAATAAACACATAACCAAGTAATTTTATTTATTTAATATATATATATTTATTACATTAGGTATTCTGACATGCTACATGAGAATTAAGTCTTATTTTTTTTTATGTTAGTATAATATAGAGTGGAGGCCCTTTTTATATACTGGGTAAAAGTTAAAACTAGACATCATTTGGCCTGTGTTCAGTTCCATATCCAATGGTCAACACCTCTTTGCTCAAGGAGTGACTATTTTGTGGGACCTTTTGAGTTTCAGTGTGGGATAACTAGTCTACATGTGTTTGATGAAGTTCAAAGGAGGTAATGAAAGCTGCAAAGTAGTCTATTTAAAGCTCATATTTACAAATGAAAAACTCGAACTAAAGCTAGCGAAGCAAAAAAGAAACAGACTTGAAAGGATTTGGGATTCTGTCACAGCATAAGGGAAGTGGAATATCCAAGCTTGAAGAAGACATGGAACCCAGAGTAGCCATCAGGACAATAGAAACTTTGACTTTCTCTGTGAAGGTCAACTGTAAACAACTCCTTTCTTTATCAGTTTGACAAATATTTATCAAGCAACCTAATCTACCCCAGGCACTGTTCTGGCTGCTGGGGATGTACCATGCTGAAGTCTGAAAGTTCTGTTATCCCAGAATTCCAGTCTTGGGATGGGGGGTGGGGGGGGTGATAAATAAATAAATGAGAAAAAGATTAGAATGCAAGAAGTGCTATGCAGATAATTAAGATAGAGCGATAGGACAGTTAGGTCTTGGAAACCACCTTGGACCAGGTGGTTTAGGAAGAGCTAGTTGTTTGAGAAGATGACCTTCACCTGGAGATCTGAATGGCAAAAAGGACCTAGGTACATTAAGATCAGAAAAAATGCTTTAGAGGCAGAGAAAACAGCTAAATGAAGGCTCTTAAATCTGGAAGGAAATTGGCATGGTGGAGGGATGGCGACAGGCCTAGGGGTCAAAAGGGTCCTTTTTAAAGATGACAAGCTTTGGAATCCAAGGGAAAGAGTCTTAACACTTTATGAAGATTGTCATCAAGGGATTCTATTTACTCACTTGGGTCTCATCTTATCCATGTTCCAATTGTATATTCTTCTTTAGTCTTTTCAGTGCTTACTCTCCAGTCAGAGCTCTGGTTGTTTTCCATCTTGATAATGGGAACATTTTCCTGACTCTTTTATAAATCAGTTACTTTTCTTGGGATGCTGATTTGCTGATATTGCATTCCTCAGATTTTGCCAGTGTTTCCTTGAAAGTCAAAATGATTAGCCATCAGTTGAGGTCCTTCATAATTTAGCTTCAGTCAACTGCTTCAATCTCTGTACCGTTATTATTTTTTTCTTGGCACCATCTGTTTTAGTAAATTGCAAATTGCTCTAGCTGTGCCTTAGACAATTTGGGCGTGTGTGTGTGTGTGTGTGTGTGTGTGTGTGTGTGTGTGTGTGAATTTGCACACAGTATATCCACCTTCTTTGTTTCTTCATTTCCCTTGCTACCAAGAAGCCTTTGCTAGGCACTTCAGTTCTCTTCACATCTGTATTCTGTATTGCTTATATTGCTAATTAGACATTTAGCTTGTAATATTTCAGATAGTTTTGCGTCTTGTACCTCCAAGTGGACTGTAGATCCTCTTTAAAAGAGGGTAAGCCAAGAGGCCAGTGTAATTTTTACATGGTGCTTTGTATTTTATAAAGCAGTTTGACAACTTAAAAAAAAATCAGCCTTGGGCGCCTGGGTGGCTCAGATGGTTAAGCGTTTGCCTTCGGCTCAGGTCATGGTCCCAGGGTCCTGGGATCGAGTCCCGCATCGGGCTCCCTGCTCCTTGGGAGCCTGCTTCTCCCTCTGCCTCTCTCTCTCTGTCTCTCATGAATAAATAAATAAAATCTTTAAAAAAAAAATCAGCCTTACAATACTATGAGGTCACTGGGAAGAGTATAATGATTTTATTTTAGTGATAAGGACTGAGAGATGATATAAGTGACTTGTTTAAGGTCATGTTACTAGCTAGAATTAAGTCCCCTAAAAATAAATTCTAGTATTTCTCTAGTGTGCCAGGCTGTTTGTTTATTGATAATTACTTTCCAGTCTTGGCATCAAAGAAAATTGGACTTGCTGATGAAATATTAAGTGATGGGATAAGAGTAGGTTATAATTTTTTCATTTTCATGCAATTTTTCGGGAGACATTTTCTTTTTGTTTTTTTCTTTTCCTTTTTTTTTTTTTTTTTTAGAGAGAGCGTGCGTAAGAGTGGGGGAGGGGCCAAGGGAGAGGGAGAGAGAGATTCTCCATGCTGGGCTGGATCTCAGGACCTGAGCTGAAATCAAGAGTCAGATGCTCAACCGACTGAGCCACCCAGGCACCGTAGGAGACATTTTCTTAATATTATTTGCTAATATTTCTTTAAAAAATAAGTATTTTTATGGTTTGTCTGTTCAAGGATTGATTGGTTGAAGTAAGCTTAATGCTTAAGGGGGCATCTCAGAACTTTGGTGGACTGGATTTTAATTCATTTTCACAACCAACCAAGCATTTATTGAATTGTTATTACATGCTAAATTTGGGGAGAAAACAAACAAGTATGAAAATAATTTCGTATTTTTGTTTAGGGAATATAAAGTTCACCAAGGAGATTGGCCATATGTTTATAAGTTTTTGTGGTGATGATTAAATAGGATGTTTTACATAATTATTTCAAAATTTATTTATGTTTAAAAATGCTGTGATAAAATAATAGGAAAAAACAAGTCTTTTGAGGGAGGTGAAACATCCATATCAGCTGTCTTGTATTGTTATTTAATTAACTATCCGATGGAGTGAAGAAAACAATACTATTAATGGAACTCCAAGAAGGAAGCAACACATGGGTTCTTTGGTCCGACAAAAATGGAGCTGTATCTGGGTATATAAAGGCAGGGGAAAAGGAGGTTTAGGTTTCCCATTTACAAGGCATGGATAGCACCCTCAGCTGTTCTGAAATGAGAATGATCACACTGTGTGAGGGGGCAGCCACACTGGTCTGGCTGAAGTCAGGGTTTTGAAATTGGGAGGAATGTTAGATTATGTAATCAACGTATTGAGTAGGTTGGATCCTAATATAGGGAAGTCTCCAAATCTAGGTCAAGGGATTTGTTTTATTTTGATTCCTAACTGCTTGTGCCTCACTCAGAAGAGTCTCTAGCAAGAGCAGTATGATAACAGTAATGATTTTTTAAAAGTCATTCTTTTAAGACTGAGCTCAGCAGATCCACGGTGGACCTTGACTTAGCATTTGCTGACCATCCCCACACTCTGTTATCCACACCTCATCTGTTCAAACTAGACTCTTGAAGTTGTGACATTTGGCAATTTGGAGGATGACCTGTGGGGAGCAAGGTATACTTTTGTTACTTAGTTCCCTTTCTGCTAGGTAGAGATTTATTTGTTATGAAAGGTAATCAGGTTTTGGCAGACAGACTCGCATTAGGGAAAAAAAAAAAAGTCTATTCAAGGATTCTGCCTTTGTCAACAGAATTGCTAAATTTTGTTCATTTAAGCTTATTCTTTCTGCTGGGATCGCTGGGGAACTTTCCCTTATTATAAAGGATGAAGAATGTCCAGATGATGCTCTTCTCTTCCATCTGCCCGTTAAACCCTTAATCTCCTACACCTGTGTGGCTTCTAATCCTTTATTTGCTTTCTGTACGTCGTGGTTCCAAGTTCTGAGTCACGTGTGCCAAGTAAGTTTCCTTGTGCCATAAAAGGGCATTCTATGCCCCAAGATCTCCTGGATAATAAAGTGAGTTGCTGTTCACAAATGAACTTGCCAGTTTTAATGCAACCCACTTAGTGAATGGCATCTACTCACTATACAGCCAGAAGTGCCCTATTGATTGGCAGCAGGAAGCTCCTTGTTCACGTTGAGAGTTCCTTTTGCTGGGTTCCTAGCCTCTGAGAATTGTCCCAGGGCTGCCTTTGTGATGCCGCAAAAGGCCCTTTCTCCTTTTTTTCTCATTGCCATTTACTTCTCAGTTTGGAGCCAGTTGAGTTATTTAGTCATAGGCCTGACTTGTAAGGTGAAGAAGTTAGAAATGAGTTTGTTTTTGGATCTTAGTCAGGGTTCTTTTTGGAAAAGGGTCAAGCAAAGAATATAGCAGGCAAAATTATCCACTCTTTCTTAGTTATCACTATCCTAACTAAAATTCAATGGGATACCTTGTCGAGAGGTTATGCCCTGCATTGAATTTCAGCCTCGAACCCCGCTTAGTTCAGAGAGCGCTTGGGTTGTAGAAACATGCCTCTCACCTCAGCCGTGTAAACCTCCCTAGCAAACCATCTCCGCACTCAGTGGGATCGTGTGTATCTATCAGCCACCTTACGGAGTAATTGGGAATCAGAAAGAAAGGCACAATCTGCTTCCTTTGTTCTCCAAGTAAAAGCCTGGAAAGGTTATCTATAACTAACTAGTAAAGCATGGTGCCTGTCAGATCAAGACGGTATAGCTCACTAAGCTTGAAGAAAAAAAAAAGAGAGAGAAAGAAAAAAGCTGTTCATTTTCTAGTACCTTTGCATCTCTGATTAGCCATCATATAAATGGATTACTTTGGTTTGTAGAAGCAGAGACTGGAACTTTTTCTTTTACATTTTTCATCTTATAACCATTACAAAAAAGGCAGTGGATTTTAAAGGAGATTACTTAAATTTGTGATCTGATTGCCTGGAGAGAGAGAGCTGGTATTAGTCTGAGTATAGGAAATTGTCCATTAAAGTCGTGTTTATTAAATTTGAGAAGAAAAAAATAAAAAAATTATGAATATTTTAATTTGGAGGGAATCATTTGGAAAATATGCATTAGAAAGACATTTGTGGGGGCGCCTGGGTGGCTCAGTCGTTAAGCGTCTGCCTTCGGCTCGGGTCATGATCCCAGGGTTCTGGGATCGAGCTCCGCATCGGGCTCCCTGCTCGGCGGGAAGTCTGTTTCTCTCTCTCCCACTCCCCCTGCTTGTGTTCCTGATCCTGCTGTGTCTCTCTCTGTCAAATAAATAAATAAAATATTTAAAAAAAAAGGAAGACATTTGTGCTTTTTATGGCAGCCAGATTACACAAAAATGCTTTAATTCCCGAGTATTATTACTACAGTTCTCTTCTTCAGCAATACAAAGTAGTTAGGCCTATAAAAAATTAACCAGAGCTTCTGATGTAACAGATTTTGGAGGCAGTAACTCTAGTGAGAGGAGGTCCAAGCTCTTTTATGGAGCAGCCCCCATATCCCGATATGGCCGTTGCTTTGTATAGGGTAAGCCTTGCTTGCACTTCAGGACTGCTGCACCTCATCTTAGACAGTTCTGTACTGTTCCGGATGGTTCCCAGAGTCTTCTGACTCCTCCTAGACTCTGGATTCCTGCCCCCATCTCTGTCTCTGCCTTGCTCACGGAGGCCCCGTTGACATTTACCACTTCTGCCCTGAGGAGAACAATGCTCCTTAGGAAAGAATCTTGCCCTTGGGACTAGGGGCTAGGATAATTGGGGAGTGGGAGAGGTGATGCCTCTGACTTACCCTTTACTGAGATCCTTTAAAAAAGTCTAGTGAGTGTTCAGTTGGATTAGACTTCATGAGAAATTAACCCTTTGAACTAAGAAGCAGTTCTATGGCAGAGTTGGGATTTATAGCCTATTGACTATTTTCTGACTGTGGAGTGAGACATTTAACAAAGAGAATGGTAACCTTATGATTTTTTTAAATTTAAATTCAATTAGCCAACTTATAGTACACCATTAGTTTCAGATGTAGCTTTCAGTAATTTATCAGTTTCCTATAACACCCAGTGCTCATCACATCACGTGCCCTCCTTAATGCTCATCACCCAGTTACCCCATCCCCCCACCCGCTTCCTCTCCAGCAACCCTCAGTTTGTTTCCTGTAGTTAAGTCTCACATGGTTTGTCTCCCTCTCTCATGACTTCCCATTCAGTTTTCCCTCCCTTCTCCTACAGTCTTCTGTCCTGTTTCTTGTATTCCACATATGAATGAAACCATATGATAATTGTCTTTCTCTGACTGACTTACTTCATTCAGCATAATACCCTCCAGTTCCATTCACGTCAATGTAAATGGTAAGTATTCATCCTTTCTGATGGCTAATAGTCCATTGTGTGTGTGTGTGTGTGTGTGTATATATATATATACACACACACACACCACATCTTCTTTATCCATTCATCTGTCGATGGACATCTTGGCTCTTTCCACAGTTTGGCTATTGTGGACACTGCTGCTATAAATATTGGGGTGCAGGTGCCTGTTTGGATCATTATATTTGTATCTTTGGGGTAAATACCTAGTAGTGCAATTGCTGGGTCGTAGGGTAGCTCTATTTTCACTTTTTGAGGAACCTCCATACTGTTTTCCAGAGTGGCTGCACCAGCTTGCATTCCCACCAATAGTGAAAGAGGATTCCCTTTTCTCCACATCCTTGCCAACATCTATTGTTTCCTGTCTTGTTCATTTTAGCCATTCTGACTGGTGTAAGGTGGTATCTCATTGTGGTTTTGATTTGCATTTCCCTGATGCCGAATGATGCTGAGCACTTTTTCATGTGTCTGTTGGCCATTTGTATGTCTTCTTTGGAGAAATGTCTGTTCATATCTTCTGCCCATTTCTTGACTGGATTGTTTTTTAGGTGTTGTTTGGTAAGTTCTTTATAGATTTTGGATACTAGCCCTTTATCTGATATGTCATTTGCAAATATCTTCTCCCATTCCATAAGTTGCCTTTTAGTTTTGTTGACTGTTTGCTTTGCTGTGCAGAAGCTTTTTATCTTGATGAGGTTCCAATAGTTCATTTTTGCCTTTGTTTCCCTTGCCTTTGGAGATGTGTCTTGCAGGAAGTTTCTGTGGCCGAGGTCGAAGAGGTTGCTGCTTGTGTTCTCCTCTAGGATTTTGATGGATTCCTGTCTCACATTTAGGTCTTTCATCCATTTTGATTTTTAATGCCTAAGACTCTAAAATTTCTTATGTAAAAGTGGCATATAATCTCTTTGATTATCTTCTTTCTTCGGCATCTTTGATTTCTTTCTCCCAGACCAGCCCAACCCAACATACACCATGCGTCCATTGATGCCTACCTCACTCTGCAAATCTAAAGTTTCATCCAGCAGAAAAAAATTTTCACTGTACTGTGTACATCTGTTCTTCATATCCAGACTTCTTGAGAGGGGAGTGTTTACTTACTGCTTCTAGTTTCTCTCAGAATTATTCTCTTACACCGAATAGCTTGATACCTTATAGCTTGACTGTTATCTCTTTCATGCATCTGAAAATTACCATCTCTATATGATGAGAGGCCTCTAACTTTTTCCAGGTCCTTATTCTCTTGACTTCAGTGTAACATTGACATTACTGGACTGTCTTTTCCTTCCTTAGAGCTAAAAACCTGTATTGTACTTCTATTAAAAACAAAAGACAAAAAACAAAAACTGACCATTTTTTCCCTCTCTTTTTCTAGTCTTTCTCTTTCTGAGTATTAGTTTTATAAATATTAATTTTTATATGAAACAAGAAAATATTTAATAAAGATATAAATAATAAATATAAAAATAAAGATATATAAAATTTTATATAAAATATACAAAGTAGGAAATATTTTTATAAATATATGACTATGCACAAGATATAAAGAACAATAAGCAAATGTACACATACCAATATAATAACTAAAATAACATCACTAGAATCCCCTGAGAGTTTCAATTTTTTTTTTTTTAAAGATTTTATTTATTTATTTGACAAAGAGAGACACAGTGAGAGAGGGAACACAAGCAGGGGGAGTGGGGGAGGGAGAAGTGGGCTTCCCGCGGAGCAGGGAGCCCGACGTGGGGCTCAATCCCAGGACCCTGAGATCATGACCTGAGCCGAAGGCAGACGCTTAACAACTGAGCCACCCAGGTGCCCCGAGAGTCTCTTTCTATTAAAACCTTTCTTCTATTCCAAGGAAAATAGTATTCTGAATTTTGTGGTCATCATTTTCTTCCTTTTTCCTTACCTTAAGTATTTTATCAACTTTTATATGTTTATGAACTGTTATGTAAATGGTATCACATTCTGTACAGTTTTGACCACTTGATCCATCCCTACTCTATCTCACCCATGCCCATATTTTTTGTGTAGCTGTGTTTCTTTTTCACTGCTGTATTATATTTTTGAATACATGAAAATTAATTATCCGGTTTCTGCCTATGGACATTTGTGTTGTTTCTGGGTTTTCTCACTGCTATATTAAAAAACAATATTGTACCTTTGTGTACATTCTTGTACATGTGTCTTTTTGCACATGTACAGGATCTTCCCTAGTAGTGAAATGGCAAAGTCATGGAGGATAAACATATTTGACTTGGTAAGATGACACTAAGTTATTTGCTAAAAGGATTGAACAATTGGTATTCCAGCCAGCACTATGTAAGTATTTCTTTTGTTACATATTCTTGTCAAATGTAACAATATTTGGTATTGTTAGATTTTCAGATTTTTCGGATTGGGAGTTTGAGATTTTTCAGATTTTTTTTTCCCCATTGGGTGGGTGTAAAATTGTGGTCAAAATTTGTATTTCTTTGACTATTTGAATTTCTCTGACTGCTGTTGAGTTTGAGTATATTTTTAAATGTTTTGTCATTTTTGTTTCTACTTTTTTCAAGTGCCTATTTGTGTCTTTAGTCCATTTTTCTATTGGTTTCTCTGCTTCTTATCAATTGGTAGATGTTTCTTTATCTAGTCTAGATATTAATCATTTGACAAAAATACGTCTTTTTCAGGTTTGGGCCTATTTTTTGACTTTTATTGTAGTTCTTTGGACAAAATTTTAGTTTTACTGTTTATGGTTTTATTGATTTTTAAAAAATTTATAGATTTTGGGGTGCCTGGGTGGCTCAGTCATTAAGCGTCTGCCTTCTGCTCGGGTCATGGTCCCAGGTTCCTGGGATCGAGCCCCGCATCGGGCTCCCTGCTCGGCGGGAAGCCTGCTTCTCCCTCTCCCACTCCCCCTGCTTATGTTCCCTCTCTCATTGTGTCTCTCTGTCAAATAAATAAAATCTTAAAAAAAAAATTTATAGATTTTAAAAAATATTTTAAGAAACCTTCCCAACTCTGAGGTTATTTTGTTCTATGTTTCTTTTAAAGGTATAATGATTTGCCTTTCAAATTTAAGTATTTAATAGCTTTGGAATTTATTTTATATATGGTGTAAAGTAGATTTTTATAATACTCTTCCTTAGTGCTGGGCTTATGCATGTGCATTCTTCTCCTTCCCTCCCTCTCTACCCCCTTCTCTCCCTGTATGTGTGTGTGTATTTAACATATATTTACATGTTGTGTATGTATATGTATTTTTTTTTCTTCTGAGCTCTGAGCCCTCTAGTTTCTAACTGCCTGTTAGAATTTTCTTGTTGATGTATCTCACCTTAACCTTATAAAATAGAACTTTTCCTACCTTTTCCCAACGCTCACCCCCACATCTAACTAGTTCCTGAGTCCTTTAAATATTTCATTTGAACTGAGTTTTTGACTTTTTATTACTACTACAAACTGTTTTATACCATGTGACCCTATCCTCAAACCTGTGTTACACTTCAAGACTTCCTGCATCTGTTTTTCCCATACTGACACCATGTCACTATTAATTTTTCTAAAGCAAGACTTTGATACTCTCAAATTAAAATACCTTTAATATCTCCTCATTGTTCTGCTAAAGTGTCTGGTCTCTGTTGCTGTCCCATTTCTTATGTCTACCTTCAACTCTGTTTTCCTTTATCTTCCACTGGAAAATCTCTCTTCTAAATTAGTTTCTCTTTAAATTGACTTGTGCTTTTTGTGTTTATTACTTCATTCCATTGTACCTATTGTTCTGCTTTCTGGCAAATCTAAATCAAACCCTTTCTGTCATTCTTTTGGCATTCATGATTGACTGAATTATAACTTTCCTGACTATTTTTGTTGAACTAAGGTACCAATTCTTATATATTTTTTGTATTCCCTGTAGCATCTCTCACAATACCTAGCATATAATAGGTAATTAATAAATATCAGTGGGTAGATTAGTAGAGGAATAGTGATATTATGCAATGCAATTGTATTTGGATTGTCCTGGCTGAATTTTTAAAATTTTATTTGATTTGGGGAGTTGGATTTTAAATATTTCTTTGTGAAAAGTTATATTTAGGATAATTGACAGATTCTGTATTTTTCTGAGAGATCCAATTTTTCAATCTCCATGGAGAGTCTTTTCTTCCTAAATTGCATGTATCTTTTTATGCTAACTGTATGTAAGTGCTTAATTTCTATTTTTCTTTCTCAACTTTTTTTTTCTTTTGTTTCTGTATCTTCGTTGACTTTCGCATTATCTCTATAGAAATAATTCTTCCAGATTCTAGCAGACTTATTTTCTTCCCTTTCCATTTTCTATAAACAGGCCAAGTAATAGTGAGACTGCCTAGACTAACTATTCAAGTCAGAAGGTGGACAGAAAACTTTAAATTCTCTAAGCTACTAATGATGTAGAGGGTGAATCTAGTGTTCTTTGGTGATTCATGCAAAGTAGGAAAAAAAAAAAAGAAAAGGGAAAATCTGATTCAAGCCTTTCCATTAGTCAACTTTATTTCAGCTGTTAATTGGTCTACACTAAAACGACAGTGATAAATCAATGAAATGCTGGCTTTGAGAAGGGGGTTCTTTACAAATCTACTAAAAGGACACATCAGCCTCTTTTTTTTTCTTCTTTTTGAAACTTACTGTTTAAGTTCCTTCTATAGCAATCAAGAAGAGAATACTTAGAAGACAAGTAGAATAAAGAGCTATTTTTATATTCAGAAACAATTTTATTTAAGAAAAGAAACAGAAATAACAAAATAGGCATAGAGGTGTGCTATCTAATCCGTTCTTTACACTGCTATGGTGAATTAGAATGACTTGTTTCTCATGTTTTGTTTTATAAAACATTCATTTCTTGTCTCTTCCCCTCTAGATTATTGTCCTTAGTATCCTTCTAGCAGGACTTGGGGTCATATACTGATTTTATGTTAAGATGATTTCCATGGGAATTCAGTACTCTTTTTAATTCTCTTGAATAAGTAAATCTTGAAATGCTTTTTTTTTTTTTTTTTGTGCAGAGTTGCATTTCACTAGAGGTAAAGATGGCTTTTAACCTTATCAATTGGTAATGTCATGCATGCTGTAAACTGAAAGGTTTGGATGATTATTTTATTCAACCCCCTGCTTTTGGAGACTCACAGAGGCCACACGATCTGTGGAAGTGTATTTGTGTGGGCCAGGATTTCCTTTCTGTTCAACTATTTTTTTTTTCACCTTTTTTTCCCCACTTTTTTTTATTATGTTAATCACTATACATTACATCATTAGTTTTTGATGTAGTGTTCCATGATTCATTGTTTGCGTATAACACCCAGTGCTCCATGCAATACATGCCCTCTTTCATACCCATCACCAGGCTAACCCATCCCCCCACCCCCCTCCCCTCTAGAACCCTCAGTTTGTTTCCCAGAGTCCATAGTTTCTCATGGTTCGTCTCCCCCTCTGATTTCCTCCCCTTCATTTTTCTCTTCCTGCTATCTTCTTTCTTTTTTTTTTTTTTTAACATATATTATTTGTTTCAGAGGTACAGGTCTGTGATTGATTCATCAGTCTTACACAGTTCACAGCGCTCACCATAGCACATACCCTCCCCAATGTCTATCACCCAGCCACCCCATCCCTCCCACCCCCCACCACTCCAGCAACCCTCAGTTTGTTTCCTGAGATTAAGAATTCCTCATATCAGTGAGGTCATATGATACATGTCTTTCTCTGATTGACTTATTTCGCTCAGCATAATACCCTCCAGTTCTATCCACGTCGTTGCAAATGGCAAGATTTCATTCCTTTTGATGGCTGCATAATATTCCATTGTATATATATACCACATCTTCTTTATCCATTCATCTGTCGATGGACATCTTGGCTCTTTCCACAGTTTGGCTATTGTGGACATTGCTGCTATAAACATTGGGGTGCATGTACCCCTTTGAATCCCTACATCTGTTCAACTACTTTTAAGATAATTTACATATGCTACTCATTTCACAATCAAATAACTTTGTTTTCCCTTAAAGTCAGTCAACAGTGTTTTATATAATTTTATCATTTGTATCCATTGAAATTACTTGTTCTATAAGATATAATGAATCAGGAGTAGTTAAAGAACTTAAAATATATTTGGTAAAGTTTTGCCTTCCTGGTGGTAAATGCTGTTATCTTCCATAGTTATATTAACTAAAGAAAACTTGCTATTTTGAGTATTATCCTAAGATATTTTTTCTTATAAAGCAGTTGTGTTCTTCCTTCTTAATATCATACTTCGGTTTTGCTTGACAGGATTATGTGGAAAGAACTCTTACATCAACCCTATTTACCACTGAAGAGCAGAAGGCACAGTGTTGCTTTCTTAGGCTTTTGAAGCAAGCCACAGGCAATGGAATACATTCATAGTGAATTTAATGCTTGCATAAGTCATTGGCCTTGATAGGATCTTTCATGACTGTTTTTCATTCTGACTACAGTACAGTTTTTGTTTTCTGATGGTGAACTCCTCTGTTGTTTCAACAGGTACCTAGATTTCAAATAATTATTGAATGAGTGTTGTAATTGAGATAATCAGCTCTTGGAACTACGACGACAGTGGAGATCCTATGCTCTTTAAATTCTATGTAAAAATATTCCAAGTGTTTTAAAGGAAAAGTTTCCACTTTAGAAATTTGTTTGAACACTTTATTTTTAATAGAATAAAATGAAGCATTAAATCTCCATGCTACAGCTTTAACTTAAGTTTTCCAGCTTAAGAAAATCACTTATAGAAGAGATTAGGTTAACCTCTTGTGGTAGCAAAGAGTCATTTCTACTTAGAGAATACATGATTTATAACAGAGTAATACAAGTGAACACTGAATGGTATCCAATCCATATTAAATCACTTTGTTATAAAAATAACCCAGGCAGTGGCATATATATATATATTTCTCATATATTATATAGTAGGACAAATACACTAATGGATGTGATCTCTAAGTACCTATTCTCTGTCCCACTCTTTAGCCATAGGGACACCTTCACACATATCCCCCCTCCACCCAGCAAGGGCATCTCTTATAGACTGACAGAGACCTCTACTCCTTATTAAAAGGAATGCCAGTAATAGAGATCAATAGTAAAAAGTCCCAGTATATCTAGAAGTAAGTTCAATGGACAAAAAAGGGGGGGATAACTTTGGAAGATCAGGTTGTGAATGCAGAGCTGATAGGCAGTATTGGAATTAGCCTGCCAATTTAGGGGATTCTTTTAGTAGTTCAGGTCAGAGATAAGGATGGAAGACCTGAATTAGGCCATTGGTAGTGCAGACTTGAATGAAATCAATTGATTTCAGAAATGGTGTGGAGTTGGAATTGATAGGAATTGAGGGTTGATTTGGCATATGGGATTAGAGAAAGAAGGCAGAGGTGATGTCCTCTTTCCTGATTGTGCAAGTGCAGTGGATTATGACACCTTTTATTGAGATATGGGTTATTTGAGAGGAGGCAGATTGTGTGTGTGTGTGTGTAAGGGGGTGTGGATGATGCTTATTTAGGTGAGTGTGGATCATCCAGGTAGAGTTGACCCATAGTTTGAATATCCTAAAGGTCAGGAGAAAGATCTTAACTACAAAAGCAGATTTGGAAGTCATTAGCATGAAGATGCTGATAGAAGTCAGAGGAAGCTAGTATTGCCCAGGGAAAATAAAGAAAGTAAAGAGAGGGTCTCATGAACATCTGCACTTATGGTAATCTGTAAAAGAGGCCAGCAAATCAAGCCTGCAAAGGAGAAAGAAGGGAGATACAGAGAATTAAGAGAAAACCGTGGAATTGAGGAACAGGAAACTTAAGGGGAGAGAACATTTCAAGAAGGGGAAGAAAAGAATATCAGATCCTGAAGAAATTTCAGAGAAGATCAAGTAAAAGGGTTTATTGACATTAGCGTGGAAGACTTTAGTTTTAACTTCCTCCAAATACATGTTTTGAGTAAGTAGAATAGAGAAAAAGGAGGGTAAATAGTTCTCGGGTGGAGGATATTCAGGTTTTTTTTCTCCCCTTGGCATCTTTAAAAATGAGGGGGGTTTTGTTTATTTTTTAATTTAGTAGTAGGGATTTAGAATGAATGGAACTATCTGCATTGTCTGCTGTTCTTAATGGACATTTTTGAATGTGTTAGAAAATAACCTACCTGTGTCAGGCAAGACAATAAAAGTAGACCTTTGGGGAGGGGGGTGGGAGGATGGGTTAGCCTGGTGATGGGTATTGAGGAGGGCACGTTCTGCATGGAGCTCTGGGTGTTACGCACAAACAATGAATCATGGAACACTTCATCTAAAACTAATGATGTAATGTATGGGGATTAACATAACAATAAAAAAATTTTAAAAAAAAGAAGTAGACCTTTATCACCTAAATCACCTAAACCTTTATTTTAGCTAAGGTAGATCTAGAACATAAACCATTGAGATAATATCCTTATCTTAAAAGAAGAATATAGTAATATAGTTTTCTAGCAGCAAAAACAAGGCAGTCTAGTTATCAAAGAATATATTAGCAATGATAACTCTAAAGTGGATTCAAGGAGTATGCATATTAACACAAAATTGTATAAACTATACTTATAATAGGTGTGCATTTATAGAATTGTGGTTTCTTCTAAAAAGAAGAAAAAAAGACTTTCTGCTTTTAGAACTTAAAGAAATATTTTAAAAATGCAGATACTATAATGCTTGAAAACAATGTGCTTTTGTGTTTAATATTTCTTTTAACTTATGTTTTATCTTATATTTTAAAGCAAGTAGCAATTAAAACATAAAATTTTCCTGTACTTGAATATGATACATACTTTTACTTAACATTTTAAAATATTGAGAGTGATGAAAAATACTATTTTAGTTTCTGTACTTAGTACCAAGCATCAGGATATTTGAGAAAATTGACAAGAAAATTTCTCATTTTTAGATTTAAAAAATACACTGTGAGTAAAAACATTGTTATTTTGGGAAAGAGAATTGTATTAAAAGTGATGCTAACATTTTTTTACAATGGTGCAGTTGTTATATTTTTATGCCTATAGTTTAAAAAGTAGTGGTATTGGGTGCCTGAGTGGCTCAGTTGGTTAAGTGACTGCCTTCGGCTCAGGTCATGATCCTGGAGTCCCTGGATCAAGTCCCGCATCGGGCTCCCTGCTCAGCGAGGAGCCTGCTTCTCCCTCTAACCCTCCCCTCTCTTGTGTACTCTCTCTCTCATTCTCGCTCTCTCAAATAAATAAATCTTAAAAAAAAAAAAAAAGTAGTGGTATTTACCTTCCATGAAGGCAAACATTAATTCATTTGTTCGATAAGTATTTTTCAAGCACCTTTTTCATGCCAGGCACTGTTCTGGATACTTACGATGCACCAACGAATAAAAGGAACAAATTAATCAGTACCCCGAAGAAGGTTTTGTGGGGGGTGGTCACGGGAGACCATCCACAGCTCCCATTATAAGTAAGACTAGAAAGTAGTAATAGCTGGGGAAAAGAGGATGGAGCAGGATGGTAGGGGCTTTTTGAGAGGTGAGGGGTAGAGACAGGTTGTAATTTTACCATAGTCTGGGTGGGTTTCTGAGTGGGCTCTTGGGCGAATATGTAAAGAAGGGTTCTTGGGACAAATATGTAAAGAGCAGTTCGGGGAAGGGAAGAGCCAGAGCAAAGGTCAATGGTGGAAGCCTACCTAGTGTGTCCAAGAATAGCCACTGTGGAGGCCACTGAGGCTAGAGGGCAAGGAGCAGGCGGATAACAGAAAGAAATGAGGTTGAGGAGGCAGGTGGGTCCAGTGACATGAACATTTGTAGTGCCTGGGAACTTGATTTTTACTCAGAGGACCTGGAGATCGATTAGAAGCTTCTGTGTAGAGGAGATACTTGATTGTGGTGAGTTCAGTTGTTCCCATGTTCTTGGGCACACACTGTATAAGGATGTAAGTTTAAACTTGATATTATTTACATGTTCCTTATTAATGTTTCTAACAGTGTGCTATGAATAATTGCTTCAGTGGCGTCTACTGTCCCTGTATGGCATTGCCATGTGACTTTATAGGGTCCTGAAGTTTAAGGTATATTGAACTCACATATGCCTTGCTTTCAGAATTCTAAAAGTTGCATTTTGGAGAATTAAGATTTATTTGAAACAGTCACCTTAATTTGTAATGTGAAAACTAATTTGCCTAAGATTATTCAGTTAGATTTGCCAGAGCTAGGATTAGGGTTTACGTTTCCTGACTATAAATGAGAATGAGAAAAAGGAATGGAAAACTACCCACTGTGATCAGATTTGTACTCAGTCCCTTACTGACTTTGTTCTAATCCAGGCCATTTTCCCCACTTAAATTTCATTGCCGCGTCCTCTACGCAGCTCTCTGCCCGGCTTTTCATGTATCACTGCTTTTACTTCTGGGTCTGTACTGTGAAGTGCTATATCATAATCACCCCTTTTCTTTTTTTCCTCCTCAGAACCAATTTTTAAACATTCTTGCCCTCTGTGCACATTGATTTCTGTGCTATGGTTTTTCCATATTCTGCAGCAGAAGTTGGCAAATTATGATCAAATCTGGCCTTTGGCCTGTTTTTGCACATTATGATCCAGTAATGGTTTTTGTAAAAGAAAGGAAGAAGATTTGACAACCTGTGAAAATTATATGACATTAAATGTTAGTTTCCATATACAAAGCTTTATTGGCACATGGCCATGTTCATTCCTGTACATATTGTCCACAGTGCTCTTGTTCTATAATGGTGGAGTTGAGAAGTTGTGACGGAGAGCAGATGGCCCTCAAAGCCTTAAAAATTTTCTCTCAGGTGCTTTTAAGTAAAAGTTTGGTGACCTCTGTCCTAGACCAGTGCTTTTCAAACTTTGCTGTGCATATAGAATTGCATGGGGGTGGGGTTTCATTCAAAGCCTTCAGGACCCTATAAAGACTATATAATAAACTATGTATGTGTCACCATGTGAATATTTTCAACTACTACAATTAAATTCGCCAAAATCAATTAAACCCATGTTCTTAGACATCACTCCCAGAGATTCCATTATTATGAGGTGGGGCGCAAGACTCTACTCTCAAGTGATCCAGATCCAGCCAGGCCACAAACTGACAACACTTCAGTAGCATTGTTAAAGTGGTCCTTCTTGAACTTAAGGTCTGTCTTAGCTTATCTTCCCCTGTCTTATGGTAATTAACCAATTTTGGAGGAAGGAGTAGAGGGGGCTGTCTTTGAATAAACCTTGAAGCAGTCTCATCCAAGCTGCAGACCTAGCCCAAGCAAATGGAATCTTAGACGATTATGCAGGCTGTGTATTGCACTCTCAACATATATCTGAGTGTATTTTAATATACAAATATCCATTTCCCCTTTTCTACTCTGTCCTTCCTACATAAAATATTCTATGTGCATTTATATATAAATGATTATGCTAAACAGGATGGTTAATCACATTAATGGTATTATACATTTCATTTCTCTGAATTATCTTATTCTTCTTGGATTAGTCAAGGTTTCTTTTGTCTTTTTAAGCAGCAAATGCTATGTAGGTGCCATAAAGTTTTCATTAAATGATTTTAAATTTGAAGAATAGTAGTTGAAAATATTCATATGGTGACACACACATAGTTTATTACCTAGTCTGCCTCAGATGCAGATTATTCATATGGTTAGCTTGTGGAAGAAAATTCAGTATTAATAACTTAAGGATTTCCATACAGTATAATGAAATCACATATGCGATTTTATACCTGTTTATGTAGGATATTGTATATTCCTCTTTTTTACCATAATTCTGCACAAATATATTTTTTAATGACTCTGGCTTTGTTCCTAAAGGACTGTGATTTCTTTTTTGAGTTGGTCAGCCCTCTGTCATTTATTCATATTTGCAAAATTATAATAATTTTTATGGTCATAAATTATTTAAGAAAGCTTAATTGAATTTAGGATAAAGCAGAGGCAGAATATATATTATACAAATATTATGTAAACTCTACACTTAGCGTGTCTTAAGCCATCATAATGGATAAGCAAAAATTGGGCTCCTAGCCAATGTATTATTTAGCTAAATCTTAAAATTTCATTGGTTGTTGTGGGTATATTTAAGGTTATTTTCAAATATACTCTCTTTCTACCAAATGAGAGAGATGAAAAGCAACAAGCTTTATCTCTTGCTCTGAAACTTTAATTTAGTGAATTGACTTATTAATAAAACCCAGTATGCAAAATGCAGGCAAGTATTTGCAAAATTCACTAATTATGGACAGAAACAAGAAGCTAGAGTTTTTGAAACCCATGGAGTCCCCAGAGAAGACCAGTTTGGTATTTCAAGTGACAGAAGAGAAGTAGACGTCAAACAGTATTTTAACTTCAGGGTGCACCGGATAAAGAAAAAAAGGGAAAGATTTCTTTATACATCATACCAAGAAATGTGGGGAGAAAACTGTGTCTTTGAGGAAAGGGTCATTTAATCAGTATTGGTCACTCTGGAAAGACGGATTATTAGTACCAGGGTTGGGAATAACAAAATGCTCTGCTCATGAGGCATGCACAGCAAACATTTATTGGTTGCCCTTTTAAAAGAATATTTGTTTACATATATTTAAATTTAGTAAAGTAAAATTACAAAATAAATTTAAGGAATGTTCTTCGTATACCAATGTGTCAAATAGAAATATTTTTAATTGTCCCTATAGAAAATATGTAATATGGGGCGCCTGGGTGGCTCAGTTGGTTAAGCGACTGCCTTCGGCTCAGGTCATGATCCTGGAGTCCCGGGATCGAGTCCCGCATCGGGCTCCCTGCTCGTCAGGGAGTCTGCTTCTCCCTCTGACCCTCCTCCCTCTCATGCTCTCTGTCTCTCATTCTCTCTGTCTCAAATAAATAAATAAAATCTTTAAAAAAAAAAAAAAGAAAAGAAAATATAATATGATGGAGACTGGGAAATCAGGTAAAAGCAAGGATTAAAAAACATCATCCACGCCTATAAGCACAAAAGCTCTATCACTGGTATATCAAATAGGCCTTCTCAAATGCTGCATTATTGTCTGCTTGAATCCATCTGATTACAGTGTGTGGGTAGGTAACTGAGTTGACTTTCTCTTTGTGCATCTCCCCTGTGCTTTGGGTACATGAGTTACCTGTGCTAAGCCATCACAGAAAGATTGCTGAAATGAATTGAATTCTACTTCAGTCAATGGGGTATCTCCTCTTTCCTCAGATAGTTTAATTATTATTGTTATTTAATTTTAGTAGACCCAACAACTTGTAAGTCAGGAAATTTCTGGAAAAATGTCTTGGCCTGTTATATTTCTATGGGAAAGCCTGGGTTTTGCTTTTCCTAAAATTTTATTAGGCACTTTACTTCTGTAGTGAGATAGTCTGGTAAATGATGTTTGGTATTTCTGGTAAGGTTTCAGAAATCTCAGTCAAATGAAACAAAGTAAAATTCTATAGAAGTCTGGAGTACAGAGTCATTTGTTATTATTTTATTTAAATTTTAGTTACCATACAGTGCAATATTGGTTTCATAAGTAGAATTCAGTGACTCATCACTTACATACAACACCCAGTGCTCATCACAAGTGCCCTCCTCAGTACCCATCACCCATCTAGCCCATCCTCCACCGACCTCCCTCCATCAACCCTCAGTTTGTTCTCTGTTGTTAGAGTCATTATTGTAACAACAACAACCTCTACTTTATACTGATATCTTTACTTGCATTATCTGCTTTGACTTTCACAACAATGGATGAAGTGAAATATTATGTCCAATTTATGAAGAAGGAAACTGAAGACTTGGTGAAATTTACTTAACCAGGGTCACAAAACTAGGGAAAGTTAGTTATGCATTAAACCCCAAACTGTCTCCTTCTAGGGGCTGTTCTTTGACCCCCAAAGCATTTTTGTTTTTTCTTAACAAAGGTTTTTGGAATTCTTTCTGCCAGATAGGCATTCTTTTAGATGGGATAGAAATATGGATTACCCACTGGTATTGTCCTAGAGTAGCTTCTTGTTTTGTGGAGGGATGCAAAGGAGTCAGCAAATAATTAGATTAAAATTCAGGTATTATATTGGACATATGTCAGTGTCCTAGGGAACCCAGAGGAGGATTACCTGTTGCCTGAGATTGGCAAAAGAAGAATTGATACGGCAGATGCACTCTATCCTAAAAGGTGCATTGCATTCTCTTTTTGGGAAAAGGGGAAAGTTCATGACAGATAGAGAATATAACACATAAATCTAGAGTTGTGAAAGAGATACTTTGGGAATTGTATTTCTTTGTATCTGGAGCCTGGGGAAAAATAAATGTGAAAGACTATTAGACATAGAAGTCAGTGTTTCAAAGAGAAAAGATAAATTCTCAATTATACATATACCAAATTTTAGTTTTGATAAAACTTCAATTAGAATATCAACAGGAGTGCCATTTAATGTGTTTAAAAAATATTCTGGTCTTCATCTGAACCAGTATTTTTCAAAATCTTTTTTTTTTTTTAAGATTTTATTTATTTATTTGACAGAGAGAGACAGCGAGAGAGGGAACACAAGAAGGGGGAGTGGGAGAGGGAGAAGTAGGCTCCCCACTGAGAAGGGAGCCGGATGCGGGGCTCGATCCCAGGACCCTGGGATCATGACCCGAGCTGAAGGCAGATGCCTAACGACTAAGCCACCCAGGTGCCCCCAAAGTCTTTCTTTAAAAAGTGTATTTGGATTTTTTTTCAAGTATCATACTAAAAGATATATGTTTAAAATATTTGGCATAATTTCCATGAGAAATGTATGGATTACAATCATGAAGTCAACCACCCAATTATCTGAAACTTATTTGTATACGTGTAACTAATATTTGTATTAGTGTATTTTTGTGTAAATATCAGTATATTTAAAATGAAGTATATATTAGTATATTTCTTGGTGTATTCTTAACTACTTTTTGCAAGTTCATAAAATATAAAGTGACTTTTCTTATGGACCAATTTATTTAATCCAAAAAATTTTTAAAGTACTTTGTTGGGAGCCAATGATATCTTCTGCAAAGAATGCCATATAGATCTTTTTCTTTCTAACAGTAGTATATTTTATTTCTCTTTCACGCTGAGGTACCTTGCATGAACTTCTAAAACCATAGTTTTTGGGGTGCCTGGGTGGCTCAGTCATTAAGCATCTGCCTTCAGCTCAGGTCATGATCCCAGGATCCTGGGAGCCCCGCATCGGGCTCCCTGCTCAGCGGGAAGCCTGCTTCTCCCTCTCCCGTTCCCCCTGCCTGTGGTCCCTCTCTCACTGTCTCTCTCTGTCAAATAAATAAATAAAATCTTTAAAAATAAATAAATAAAACCATAGGTTTTTCCCAAGTAATAAAAGGAGCTGAAAGTTGTGATGAGAGAACTTCACCCTTTATCTACAACAAGAATAGTAAAAACAAATGTCTACCATGCCAAGCTGGTAGCATAAATGTGTGAACTGGGCCAACTGTAAGAAAAGTGTGAATGGCAGGATTGAAGAAGTAGGGAGTATAGACTTCTAAAACGATGTGTCGGTCAATCACAAAACATCTGCAAGCCTGATCCCGGTGAAGGACTGCTGATAGGTGATCCCAACTGGGAAAGAGTCTAGTACTTCTGAAGAGATTGTTAATTGTAACTAGGACAGCATTAGAAATAGCAGTATGCTGTAAGAGCTGTTAAGAGCTAGATATCAATGGGTATGGATGGGAAAGCAACAGGATCCAATGGAAAGAATCTGAGTTCAAATTGTATAGGTCAGCCCCTTCCTATAGTTGTGGCACATTGCTTACTGTGTTAGTTTTCTATTGCTTCCATAACAAATCAACCACAAATTTAGTGGCTTCAAACTACCAAGTTCATGATCTTACTGTTTTTGTAGGTCAGAAGTCTGACATGGTCTCACTGTGCTAAAATCAAGTTCTGTTCAGGGTTGTGTTCCTTTCCAGAGGCTCTAGGAAGGAATGTTTTCTTGCCTTTTGCAGCTTCAAGAGGCTACTCACGTGCATTCTTAGCTCATGGTCTTTTCCATCTTCAAAACCAGCAATAGCAGGTTGAATTTTTCCCACATTGCATCCCTCTGGTGCCTTCTGTAATTCGATGCCTCTGATTCGCATCTCCCTTTTCCATTTTTCAGGAGTCTTTATGATTATATTGGGTCCACCTGACTAATACAGGGTGACCTCCCCATCTCAAAGCCGGGTGATAGCAACCTTAATCCCCCTTTATAACCTTAATTCCATATGCAGTCTTGATTTCCCCTTGCCATGTAATAACATCTTCATAGGTTCTGGGGATTAGTAGGCAGATATTTTCTGGGGGCCATTATTTTGCCTACTTATTTTTTTATTTTTGGTTCCCTCATTTGTGACATGAGACTGTTATGAACATTAACAACAGAAGAGATAAAGTGTATTAAATGCCATGTCTAGTGCCTGGTATATGGTAGGAACTCAGTAAATGCTATCTGCTCTTATTTCTTGTTTCCTGAATTTCCTTTCCTTTTATACTGCCCTTTCTTCCTTAAAAATAATCAAAAGCTCTCCATTTCCCAAATCAATCTTAAAAGGTTTTTCTGGTGATGAGGAGTTTCAGATGTGTTGCTTTTATACTAGTAAGCATACAGAGGGGCTTAAATAAGTTAGAAACCTTGAGAGCTTAAAAATTAAATTGCTTATATGTAGAATCCTTTAAAGCATCCTCTAATTCTCTATCCTACATCTTAAAGCTTCTGTTCCACTCAACTTCATACCAGTGTTCTCAAACTTGAGCAGGAATTAGAATACCTGGAGGGTTTGGTTAGCTTAGACTGCTGGGCCCTGTCCCCAGAGTTTCTGACTCATTAGGACTAGGGAAGAACCCGAGAACACATTTCTAACAGGGTCCCAGGGCACATTGAATGCTTTGATCAGTAACCACACTTCAGAAACCACTGCTCTAGAAATAACCATGAAGAAAATGGGGCTAAATTGGCTTTGTTCCAGTGTGCACTTAAGTGCAGCTCTGTTTGTTATTTTTGTTATTACTATTTTTTGATTGCAAGCTCCCCCAATAGTGAAAAGATCTGGGTGGTGGTGGAAAGTATTAATTTTTAATGGAAACGCAGAACATTTTTCTTTATCCCAAAATGCAAACCCGCCGTCTAAAACATTGTTATTTGAAATAAAGCACACTTAACCATAAAGTAGATATCAAAAATCTGTCCCTTTCTGGCCAAGGAAGAGTATTTGATGAGGGTTCATAGGGATATTTTGGTTATTCCCCATCTCTTTGTTCTAGTCAGTGTGGCAGGCTGTTTTTCAATGTGAAAATCATAAAACTGAGTGGTTCTCTATCTGATTGTGTTACTGCTTCACAAATCAAGTGTCTTTAATAATACTGTCTTGAAGTTCCTAAACATTGTGCTAGCATTTTGCAACATTATGCATGAAAAATAACAGGTTAATAATGTTGTTTGACATATCCTTGAAAATGTCCGTAAGATATAGTACTATAAAATACCTAACAATTTGTGCCATTTTTAAACTCAGATTTACTTTGATATAGAACCCTACAATAAGTTTCCAAAAATTCTTTCATCTCTATAAAGTACATTAAGGTAGCATGGGTCAAATTTTCTGTATTTATCTATGTGGTAAGAGACTGATATTTTAAAGGGAGGAAGAAGATCTCAGAGAAGTCTCATTAAAACCTTCAAGTATGTTGTTAAAAATGCATAGCCCTATAGAATCAATTGCTCTTCAAAAATATATATAATTTTTAAAGAAGTTTAATGTCATTGCATTGATTGAACAATAGAGAATCAAATGCATTGTTGAAGTACTTTGAACTTTTGGGTGATTTATTAAGTCAGACATTCTATTTCAATACTTTTGAACTTAGACTGAGCTTAGATTTTATAAATTCGATTTGTGGCTCATTTCCTAGAAGGGTATCACTTAAAACAGACCATGAATTAATGAGCTGTATTCGGTGTGATGTTAATGTTGATTGAAATATCCTGGTGAGACAATGTAATTGTACTTTTCTGTACCATGAAATAGACACAGCTCGTAGAACTCTGATAGAAACAAGAATCTCTAGAATTTAGGGCCTACCCCAGTGGTTTGTAAACATCAGAGTGCCTAAGCATCACTTGGTTTGCTTTTTAAAAATGCAAGTCCAGGGGCGCCTGGGTGGCTCAGTCGTTAAGCGTCTGCCTTCGGCTCAGGTCATGATCCCAGGGTCCTGGGATCGAGTCCCACATCGGGCTCCCTGCTCAACGGGAAGCCTGCTTCTCCCTCTCCCACTCCCCCTGCTTGTGTTCCTGCTCTCGCTATCTCTCTCTCTCTCTGTCAAATAAATAAATAAAACCTTTAAAAAAAAAAAAAATGCAAGTCCAAGGGGCCCTAACCCTCAGAAATAATTCATGAGATCTTCAGTAGAACCTAGAAATATTCAGTTATATCATTTATTTTAGATGGCTCTGATACAAATGATTCAATGACCCCACTTTGAGAAGCACTGGTCTAGGTTATAGTGGTGTTGGGGGATAGATTTGATGGGAGAAAGAATGGATCACTGAAGATGGGGTTCAGAAGGAAAATGGACAAAGGTCAACATATTGATGATAAGGGAGAAGAAAGGTCAGGGGCCTGACTTAAAAGGCACATGTATGTGTGAGTGGGGGTGGGGGGTGGGGAAGGCAAAGAAATGAGTCTTGAGTGACATCCACATTTAGCAAGCTAGAAGAGAATACAAATGAGGTAGGTGATCCTTCAAATTGCTCCAGTTTACAGCCCGGAGGTAGTATCCACACCTAGCACAGGGAGGGGAACCAAAACAGAATCCAGCACTTTGAGTAGCGATCGGAGATTAGAGCTGGGGAGGTTAAGGCAGTGAGAATTTGTAGGGCAGAAAGTGTAGAAAAACATGCATAGAAAGAGAGAGCTCCAGAGACTTGCAGGTGGGGTCCTTGCAAATTAGCAGATACACCGGTGGAACTCCAAGAGGCAGGATGAGGAATGACTGGAGAGCTGCAGGACATATAATTCTCAGAATTCAGAATTCCCCCAGAGTTGGGACTAATTTGCATCCTCAACAGCCAGGATGGAGAGCCTTCATTATATACAGAGCTTTGGGTAGAGTCCTCAGAATGATACTGCCTTATTAAAGGGAGTAAATTGGCCTTGTTTAAAGATTGCTCTGGACCTACCATAACAAAGCTTAAAACCAGCCTACCAGAGGATCATATTGATTCACACATAAAAGTATACTGAAAAAAGCTCAATACTCTTTTAAAGGAATTCAGCAAAATCTAGCACCAAACAGTGTAAAATCCACCAGATTTAGCACCCAATTAAAAAATTACCTTGTGGGACTCCTGGGTGGCTCAGTTGGTTAAGTGTCAGCCTTCAGGTCAGGTCATGATCCCAGGGTCCTGGGATCGAGTTGTGCCTCGTCTCCTTGTTCAGTAGGGAGTCTGCTTCTCTCTCTGCCCACCATTCCAATCCCTGCTTGTTCTCTCTCTCTCTCTCTCTGACAAATAAATAAACAAAATCTTAAAAAAAAAATTACCTTGCATGCAAAGAAGCAGGAAAATATGAAGTGTAACTAGTAGTCGGAAACAGTAATTAATGGAAACCCAGGAAAGACAGAGATGATGAAATTCGCAAACAAATATGCTGAACAGCTATTATATGCATATGTGCCATATGCTGAAGAGACAGAGGAAAATACAAGCATGATAAGGAGAGAAATGGAATATACAAAAATGGACCAAATGGCACTTCTAGGGATATTCCTGTTGTTATGAAGTTATAACAATACAAACCATCAAAAAGGAAACAAAGAGAAAAAGTGTGAAAGAAAAAGATGAACAGAGTCTCAGTGAGCTGTGGGTCAATATCAAGTAGTCTAATCTGTAAGTGGGGTCCCACAAGACAAGAAAAAGAGAACAGATAAATATTTGGAAAAATAATGTCCAAATATTTTCCAAATTTGATGGATACTATAAACCTACAGATCCAAGAACACAGTGAATTCCAAGCAGATTGAATGTAAATGAAACCATATCAAGGTACATCATAATAAAGTGGCTGAATACCAGGGATAAAATTTTAAAAGCAGTCAGAAAAAAAGACATAATCCTGTCTTTCTGCTGTGGGAGAGGGGGTGTGTAATAGGGTTGAGACAGCCAACAGCATTCAGAGGTGGGTGACTTGGTCCCACACAGAGAGCAATGTAAAATGGCAGTCATCTTTCAGAGAGCACATGGAACAGGATTTTTGGGGGGTGGAGGAGAGAGAGGGAAGGGAGTCATTGAGATTGCATAGAATTATGAAAAGTAAGTATTACCTGGTGCCTGCCAATTACCAGCATTGTAATAAATAGTAATAAATAGCATCCATGTTCTTATTTTCAGTCTATGACATTTTGACGTTAGAACTGGCTGAGATTCTCAGACAGTGACCAGTGTGGCCTCAGGACATTGGATGTGGTTTGCTATATTTGCAGAGGGAGGCCAGAAATCAATTCTTAGCTGTTCTTGTAAGATTCTGGTAGGGAGAACTGTGTTCCTCTTAGTATTATGTTTATATGGAGTATCAATATGTAAACTTTGAAAGAATAAGAGACTGTTTTTTTATTCAACTTTATTTTCACTGCTTAGCACAATGCCTGGCCCATAATTTAGGTCTTAATATAATTTTTATTTTTTTTATTTTAAGATTTTATTTATTTGAGAGAGAATGGGAGAGAGGGAGAGCATGCACATGTGCATGAGTCGGGGAAGGGGCAGAGGGAGAAGCAGACTCCCCACTGAGCAAGGAGCCCCATGTGGGGCTCGATCCCAGGATTCCAGCATCATGACCTGAGCAGAAGGCAAATGCTTAACCGACTGAGCCACCCAGGTGCCCCTCTTAATAAGATATTTAATGAACTTTTTCATCCTCTCTCTTAGTGACAATTCTTTAATACCAGAAATAAATTGAGATTTAAAGATAAAAAATGTAAAACAACTTCCATATACTTATGAGGCAAACACAATAACAAGGGCCTAAAGTTCTGTTATATAGTTGTATTGTAGGGTGTATAGAAATATTATTTGCAGCCTGCTTTTCTTAGTTTTAAAGGGCAGATGATGCTTTTGACCTACTTTGTAAGTATTATGAACAATAATTTTAAAATGCCTTGTACTTGATAAAATGTTCTGTAAATGTGCCTTTCCTATAAATATAATGCAGATTTTTAAAAAGTAGGCCATTGTGTTTTTGTCCTTCTAAACTCCAATGAAATTGAGAATGACCTTTAGAAGTTTGGGTGAAAAGTAGAAACTTCATTGTTGCATTTGATGCCATTCTTTGAGTCAACATTTGAAGCAGGGACCACATGAGGCCCAGAGTTGTAGAAGGCAGAGTTTCTCTCCTTTCAGAACAAACACACATGGGTGAGTACCTACAGTCAAATCAGTGCGTGAAAGTATCGTGTGGTGAGTGCAGGATATGTGCTCTGACTAGAGGTCAGGGAGGCCGAGTATGGAGATGGACATCTAATCACCATAAAGATATCTTTTCACATAAAGATGTGAAAAGATAGTAAAGATGAGGAGGCATTTGAATTGTTAGGATTTACTCCAAGGGACAGGAAGTGGCATTTAAAAAAGATGTTTTGGGAGTTGAGAGATGGGCTTTTTCAGTGAATTATAGGAGCCCAAACAAAATACAATATAGGATTAGTTTTGGAACAGAGGGCAAGAACATAGCAGGTTGAATGGGGCCAGATGGTGAAGAGATATGAATGTCAGGCTAACAAGTTTGAGCTGTATCCAGTTAAAAAAAAAAAGAGGACCACTCCAAAGGTTTCCTCGTAATGAATATCTTCAGAGCCTTGCTTTAGGGAAATTTAATTTTTGCCATATCTAGGCCACAGGGAGTCATGTGGCCTTGTTAGTGGGCTGTTGTAGTAGTCTAGGTATAATGTGCTAATGGCCTAAAAACTGAAATACGGTGGGAAAGACAAGTGAAGGGTGGATACCGGAGCTGTTGTTAGGAACTGCTTATACTGTACAACAAAATGCGTGAATCCTTGGGTGGCTCCTTGGAGTTGCTGCTCTGTTGCTTCCTTTAAGGGCAGTTTAATTATTGCTGTAACTATTTAGTCTATTTACCTAGTAAGTACTATTGATTTTAATTTTAGTGTAAATATGCCAATTGCTTCTATTTATATTGTCTTTCAGTTGATTTTTCTGTATGTGAAAATGATCATTTAGGAATGATTCATTTATGGGGTAAAATATTAAAAATTATTTAACCTACCAGGTAGCATTTGTGAATTTATAATAATAACAATTTGCACATAAAGTTACGTGCCTTTAAAAATCTAGCTCCCCCCCCCCCCAACAAACAAAGCAATACGACTGATACGAGAAGGAAGAACTGTGTTATATGTGGCTTACATAACTGTGAAACTCTGCTCATAAATCAAAAATGTACTAATTGTATTTTTAGCTCTCCCACACAGCTTTTACCCCCAGGTTAATATATATTTCTGACTCCTGTTTGTTGACTAGATTGGGCCTGAGTACAGAGCTTCTCCCTTTTTTGGTTCCCTGTCACCCTTGTCATCTCCTAAATTGATAGGGGCACCTCTGCAGGAAATGATCTGTGAAGGATGTTTGCACACTCAGGCTCTGGTGGTCAGGGCAGGTAGGGGAGTGAGTCTAGGGGTGAATGCAGGTCAAAGACAAGCTGGGTCCTGGCTGCCCTTGCTTTCCGGGGAGGAATCAGGACACTTTGCTGAGGGAGAGTCAGGCGTGTTTTAACCCCTTGTGGGGGGGCCGCTCTGTTGTCATACCCTTGTGGGAAGCGTCAGCCTTTGTTGTATCTGTAGGATGAATACACCCATATTTCTCACATTTAATGTCCCCTCTAATCTTGTTCAACTGTTATCTCACTCATTTTGATCCCAACTGCCCTTTCTTTTTTATTCTCATAGCTGTATTATTGCCTCTTTTTTCTTTTTCCTTTCTGTTAATAATGAATACACCGTGTTTGTAAGGTATTTTTGGAAAAAAAAACCCATAGTGCATCCTGGAGGTATCTACTAATTAATCTTTACAGCATTCCTATGAGGTAGATAGGGCTGGGTAGATAGAGTATTTAGCACACAATTCGCTAGACCATGTGGCCTCTATCATGATAGAGGATTATTATTATGTAAAATGTTTATACACTGAAAACATAAATTTGTAGAGATTGATGTAAACCAAAACCCTTGGCAAGAATGTGAACATGCCTGTAGCATAAAATTGCAATTGTAAAGCATGCTTTACCAACTTCTGGTGTTTGAAGAATTATTCCAGATCCGCATACTAAACCTCTGTTGCATAAGTTGTTTCCTTTATTTTGCCTTTGGGGGGGGGGGGGTTTGGGGGGGTGGTGCAGTGAGCCACTGAACTGGGATTTCAGCAAGTGACAAACTCAGATTCTTGAAAGCATTATTTGAAAATTATAGCAGGCTCCCTCCGGCATGTGTGTGACTCATGTACATGTATATAATAGCTTAATTGACTTAAGTATTTTTTTTTAAAGATTTATTTATTTATTTGAGAGAGAGAATGAGAGACAGAGAGCACATGAAAGGGGGGAGGGTCAGAGGGAGAAGCAGACTCCCCGCCGAGCAGGGAGCCCGATGCGGGACTCGATCCCGGGACTCCAGGATCATGACCTGAGCCGAAGGCAGTCGCCTAACCAACTGAGCCACCCAGGCGCCCAGACTTAAGTATTTTTATGTTGCGATACTGATAACATTTATTGACACAGAGGCAGGTGCTTTTTACAGTTTGATGTGGCTCATCTAGATTACCCTTTCTTCAAAACAAAACAAAAGACCCCGAAGATTTTTCCCCTTAAGGGAGGAGCTCCACTATATTTCTAAATTGAAAGGAAGATGGGGTCCTAAGGTGCCTTAGTGTTTCCTCCACTGTGTCATATGGATTCATTGGGAAAATAACAAATAAGCCACAGGTGGGAAAGGTAAGGCTGGAGAGGGAGGTCTTTCCTATGGCTTCTCTTCTCTTTTTGCTTAATTTATGCATGTCACCTTTCTCTCCCCACCCCACACCCTTCCATTTCTTGCAGGTATTGAACAAGAAGGAAAGTACTGTTCTTGGATTCCCATTCTGTCTAAACACAAAAAGGTAGCAAATTAATTCTGGTACAAATTCTTTGTGTATCAGAGAAGCTTGGGAGTTGTAAGAAAATTAAGTTTGTGTATAAGTATCTGACTGCTGGGTACCTTTCTGTTTTCTGATAGGATTGCAATAGAGAGGGACCTGTGGTGGGATGGTAAGGGCAGAGATAAGGAGTGTTAATTTGTAGGCATGTGGGATGATGGGAGGGGGGGGGTTCTCTTAGCACCAGGTAAAGTGCTCCTTCCTGGGAAGAACTTATGGAAAATTGGATTCCAATATTCTAGAACCCTTGATTCTAGAGTACTCAAATGCCAGGCGTAAAGGAGATCCTAGAAGTTGTTAAGGATGATACAAGTGGGATGATAAAAATGAAATGAAGGGAGAATAGATTTATCATCAGTGTAGCCTCAAAGGACCTTCTTGTTGGGCTTCTGAACTCCTTTTCAATATGCATTTGGAGGGAATTTTTGGGTGGAGGGGAAAAAGTATGCTCAAGATACTGATTATTTTTGGACAAAAGACTAAAGATTGTTTTCTTTGCCATTAGACCCTAAAACTCAAGTCCTTACTTCCTGCCTTTTTCTTGTTTGGAGAAGTCCCATCTGGGCATGCCCTGTTCTCTGGTCACCCCCCCTTAGCAGTGGAGGCCGAGCCCTAACCAGCTTGGCAGGGTTCCACAGAGTGGATCATGTTAGTGGGGTCAGCACGATGTCAAACTGTCTTCCTGTATTGATGTAGAGAAATAATTCCTGCTTTGTGATGTAATGTGGCTTGAATGTTTGCAAGTATAGATCTATTTTACCACCTCTAATCCTCTTAAAAGATCAAATAGGAAATCGCTATTACCTATTTTCCTAAAAGTTTTAAGTACAAAGTAGTTTTTGAAAAGAATTACTCAAGTAATTTGCTATAAAAAGTATGGAAAATAGATTTTAAGACTATTTTAAGTTCCAAACATCTAACATAACTACAATTAATATATTAGCATTTTCTGTATTTTTCTAAGTATGTTTTTCATATAGTTGTAATCTAGTATAAGTATAGTATCATATCCTATTTAAAAATTTAAATGTTTGCATATGATAAAGTTTTACCCTGTCATTTTGACATTTTTTTGTGTGTGATCATAATTTTCAGACTAGAAAATATGCTTAAGAAAATTTTATAGTTGACTTATTCTGTTGATTCCATGTGTTTTTTTTTTCCTTTTACATTTTACATGTATATTTTTTATTTTATCATATACTATATTATTTCCTTAGACCTTAATTCCCCAAGGATGCATTGAACATAAGAGAATGGCTTATAAAGAGTATTGTTAAATTTCTTTCTAAAAGTGTTGTTCACCACAAGTTACTTTTTAAACTTCTGTTTTATTAGATAGTATTATTTTCTTCTTCGATGCAATTTCCTGATGTGAGATTCACAAAGAGAAAGATAGTGATCATTTCATGGCCACTAAAGTCATAGAGAAGCAGTGTTGTAAAATGTTTTCACTGACACTGAGAAGCTACCCTTCCTGGGTGCCAGGTGCCCAGGGATGAGTCTACAGAGCCCTACACTTAACCCTACAAGCTCAGAGGAGACCGAGGAGAGGAGATGAGGTTGATATTTTAAAATCCTTGATATTTGACATGATCTTTAAAAAGTTATTGCTACTAATAGAGGAAAATAGCAAATGCTTCTCTCCCTTTTCCCTCCCTCCCTCTCTCTGTCTTTGCCTCTGTCCCTGTTTCTCTCTTTCTCTCTCTCTCTGGGTCTTTTCTGAGTCAGTAATTAATACAGCCTTTACTGCCTGATCATGGGCTTTTCAGGCTGCTAGTAACTATTATTTACAAATATGCTGGCAGCGAGATTGTTGGATATGGCTCGGGATGGAATGTGAGAAGTGATTATAATAAAGACTTCAGCTTTTATCCATGAATTCTTTCCTCCACCCACCAACTAAAATTTGGTCAGGGAACATGTAGCAGAGATCATACATAACTATTTTTGAAAAAATTACAATGAATAATATTTTAATAGTTGCTTTGGGGATGCATTTTTGCATTCCTTTTTATGCCTAACTATCTGAAAGGTTTCAAAAGAAACTTGGGGAGAGTACTTTCTTCCAATGGTTTCACAGCAAAAAACCCCATATAGCTCTTTGGTTTACCACTGGAGTATATATCTACTTGGCTTTCAAGGGCATTGATCCCTATTGAAATGGCTGTTGCCGTAACAGATTTAACTGATAAGCAATCCTGTAGTCAGCTAAGGAAAGCCATTCACTGGGGAATGAGTCCATTTACTTTGTGTTTTTAATTAAAGGTGTCTAATGCTAGAGAGCCTGTTGCTTTCCTATTTTCTCAAACATCACAAATTAATTCTTTTTTATTTTTCTTAATCTAGGGTCTGATTTATATTAATTTTTTGTTGGTGGTGTTAATTAGAATCAGGTTGTTACACATTCAAAAAAAAAAGACTTAAGCAGTTTTTTCAGGCATCTTTTTAAAAATCTACCCTCGGTAGTTATTTGGGAGAATTGTTCCTCAAGGGACTGGTATGATTTCCAGCTCTGAATTCTATTATATTCAACTTATAATGGCTCACAGTGTGAGCTACTTCTAGTCTAACTAAGTGCTTAGGCCGTATCTCAGGGTGATTAATGACTGAGTGGGAAAGGTAAACACAGCACTTTGTGGACTGAAGACCAGAACAAAGTAGGCTGATTCTACTCCTATCCCTGGCCTCTTGGCACAGGTCCGTCTCCTGGATTATTCTTATTACCTAGTAGAATTCTCCACTTTCTTTTTTTAAAGGTATGAATGTGTTAGAGTGTAACAAGAGCACTGATCTGAGAAATAAGGAGGCTTGTGTTTAAACCAAAGATTGTACATTGTCCCCAATACCTTTTATCTTGTTGGATGTATCTCATTATTACAGCCCATTAAGAACTTTTTATCCTGATCTTCTCAGCCAGTTCATTAGATGTGCTTTCTAGTCTTGTGTGTGCTTGATAAGTATTAGCTAGTTATGTTCTCTTTCAAGTGTTTGATAATAAATAGGCTAAGGCTAACGACGGAGCCCTATGGCCTCCTGTAGGATGGCTTTTTCCTGGTTGGTAACAATGTATTAATCAACTCTTTTTCCAATATAGAGGTTAGATTAGTCAGAAAGTAACACTGCTATGTTATTATCCATCTCTCATTTCTGCATCTTGCCCATAAGGGGAGTGCCAGAGATTTTGCCAAATACTTTATTGAAATACGGACAAAATGGGCGCCTGGGTGGCTCAGTTGGTTAAGCGACTGCCTTTGGCTCAGGTCATGATCCTGGAGTCCCGGGATCGAGTCCTGCATCGGGCTCCCTGCTCGGCAGGGAGTCTGCTTCTCCCTCTGACCCTCCTCCCTCTCATGCTCTCTGTCTCTCATTCTCTCTGTCTCAAATAAATAAATAAAATCTTAAAAAAAAAAAGAAATACGGACAAATTAAGAACTACATCATTTCCTTTATCTGTTATTCTGGTGCTTTTAGCTTTTCTTTGGAAATACTAAGAACATATTTAAAATATTAATAGTATTGGGGTGCGTGGGTGGCTCAGTCGGTTAACTGTCTGTCTTCGGCTCAGGTCATGATCCCAGGGTCCTGGGATCGAGCCCCACATTGGGCTCCTTGCTCAGCAGGAGTCTACTTCTCCCTCTCCCTCTGTCTGCTGCTCTGCCTACTTGTGTACTCTCTTTCTCTGTGTCAAATAAATAAATAAAATCTTAAAAAAAATAAAATAATATTAATAGAATTTCACTGAGAACTTGGAAACACTGGTTTGTAGGATTTTTTTAACTCAATTATTCAGTTTTTAAAATAATGGGACTGTATTTGTCCTCATGTTCACATACCATGCTCATTTTTATGATTCTCAGTATTAGGAAATAGCACTTTGGATCATTCAGCCATTCATTCAAATAGCTTTAAGTACTAGAGAGGGGATAAGTACTTCTGCAAGTTTTCTCTATAACTTAGGATATAATTTGTTTGGATTAGGAGGCCGGAATTAATTCATGATAGCTATTAATTTAAGCCTAAGCGATTGGCTGAAGCCGTTTCATAAATCATGCAAGAATGTTATTCTAACCACACAGAAAATGTCTGTCCTTTCCCCAACCTGTACTTCTTTGGTCAGGAGTCTGTTATGAGCTAGGCTGCCAAGGCTCAACGTAGACTGCCCACCCCAGTTATTGATCTCATTTCGGAATCTGTCTCTATATGCTATTTCTAGAATCACGGTCGGTAGGAATATTGTTTTGAGAGAACAGGTCACATATTTCATTAGGGTAAAATGTGATTGTATTCTGACCTCTCTTCTCTTTAAATTGAATCTCAGTGTTTTGACAGAGCTCTTGCATGCCTGTTCTCTAATAGAGAACAAAGGATAAAACCATTTTTTTAATGGATAGTTTCGTAGTTTTGTTACCTCAGTCTGAAAGTGGCATCCAGTGATGACTGCTCCTACGACTGATGGGTTATTTTCTGTTCTCAATGTGCTATGGCTGACTTTTATTTAAAAGACCCTTATAGGTTTCCTTGGTTTATACTTCATAGGTAGCATTTCTTAAGCTTCCTTCCAAGTTAAACTTTCTTTGTGTGTTTTATTGAATTACTTTTTTTTTTTTTTTTAAGTAATCAGCTGAATCAGACAGTTGTTTTCACATTAGTGGAACTTTTCTTCAGATTCACCCTGTTGTACCCAGGCTATAAAGAATAGACTTCCCAGGCATTGGGTCATGCATTGTCTTTCATTTGGAGAAGACTTAGAAAAACTTTTCTGAGGAAATCTGACCCTGAGCTGTGGTGTACTCACCAGAGAAGGGATACTCTTTTGGACACGGTAAAGTATTTTTAATTCTCGTAAGAGTAATGCCTTATTTCTCATAAGAGTATATGAGCTCTGTATATAAATTTCTTAAAATTTAGAGTTTATTAAAACGTATGTCTGCATTTACATGGCATTGGTGAATAGTTTTATGCCACAGACCTTTCTGGAAAAGGAGCAGACTTGAACTCATTGGAGCCCATAGTTTAAAGAAACAATATTTGGGGAAGATTGTTTGAAAGATATGCAATCCTTTCTTCCTCTAGTTTTCCCATATTATCTAAAATGTATTTCCAAATCAAACCATATCTGTGGAGACTAGCACAAGGAACTCATCAGTTTGCCTCCCGATGGAATTGTTTTACTGAATCAAATTACACTGGGAGCTGCATGCTGCATTTATTGCTAGAAAGCTTCGAGCCAATGTATGACTCTCTAATATGAAGCATATAAATGTTTATAGTAAACATATTTGAGCTTTATTCCTGGCATTAACTGATGTCTTCATTTTGTCCCCCTCCTCCTCTCCCTCTGATTTTATACTCACAGAATTTACTTGTGGTTACTGTATTCTTTCCGTTGCCTTTAGTCTTTTCTAGAAAGGGGGTGGGATCTAAATAAATGAATACAAAACATCTGTAAGCAGAAAAGAATAATCAGGAAAGAAAGAAATTTGTTTTCTTTTTTGAACTTCTCTTGAACTTATGTGGTTAAAGACAATATTTTTGCTGTCTTAAATAAGATGCCCTGGTAAATGCCATTAGTAGACATAAATACAGAAATTTGTGTTGAAACTTCTTACAGATATCATAAAACTTTACATATGTTGCCTCGAGCAAATCTTAATGCTCTTGTTTATTCAATAATTTAATACATCAGCTTTTCTAATTAAGACATACTATTTTATATTAACAATTTATTTTAACATTTAACCTTTCAGTATTTAATTAAATACTTATTATCTCATGTGCATATTTAAAATTTTAAAAAGGTTTACATATACCATCATGCTGATTGAATTCTACAAAGTAGACACTATATATATATATATATATATATATATTCCCATTTTAGAGCCTTGGTTGCATTTTAATTTGCCAAAAAAAAAAAGAAAGGAAAATATATCATGTGATAAAGAAAAATAAGATCCTTAATCTTAAGAGTTTCTTATAATTCATCATCTGTAACAAGTTGTTGCTCCTAAAAGTTGTCTTTTAACCTCATGAAGTATTAGTACTGAAAGGAGCCTTGGAAAGCAGTTTGGCCAACCTTCTCATTTTATGGGTGAAAATAGGGTCCTGAATTTGCCACTTATGTGATTTTGTACAATTAGTTATTGATAGTGAGATTTAAAGTCCTATCTCTGGATAACCAGTCCAGTGCTCTTTGTATTAGGCCATATCTCCTATTGTCATAGTCCATTCTAATTCCAGAACACTCAAATAAATATGAAATCCCCATGTAAAGTCTACTCATCGGGATGATGCTTACGCCCTGCAAAACTTCAAATAGAATGGAGTAGTCTAATCCTTATTACCAGTGATTACCATCAGGGACTTCAACTCCTGGTGCAGTGTTTTTCTTCTCTCAGTCCTTCATTATTGTGACCATTCTTAAAATTAAATGGCTACTGCCCTCACTTATCAATATATTAGCTTTTTTCTCTTTGCAGACAAAGAGACCCAGAAGGGGCCATAGGTCCTTGAATTCTTTATTCTTTCCAGGTAACATTATGGAATTTGTTTATTGGTCATAAATAAATGAACAACAAAAAACTTTTGTAAACAAACAAATAGTTAACCATCTCAAGGCTCTGAACACTCAGCTTCACCCTGAAAAATGTAAACAAATGCATATAGAAACAATCCTTGCAGCATTGTATGCAAAATAGGAGCACAGACTTCAGAATCATTTGAGTTCATTGACTGTAAGCTTGGTCAAGTTAGTCAATCTTAGTGTCTCAAAACTTTAAAATAGGTATAGTACCTACATCATAAGTGTGTTGTGGTGAATACAATGAAACAGCGTTGTGTGTTGTACAGTGCTGTTGAAGCACAAGGTAACATGCACAACCTGACATCTGATATATTGCAATCACACAGATTTACTTACTCTTCACTTTGGAAACAGGAGCGTAACGTGGTTTATAGTGTAATTGAATTGATAGTATTGCAAGATGCTTTCAGATTTGATTCTATTGAATAATTTTAGTTATCAGAGCTCACCTGCAACAAAAAGGCCACATTCATTCGTATTGCTTTTGTTGGTTAGCTCATACCAGAAATTTGCCTTTTGACTTCTTCCATGATAATCTAAAATGGTAGAGACAGACATTCATTTTAACTCAATCAGGATATTTTACTTTATACTCTTCCATGAGCTGGCCTACAAATTTAATAGTGAGCCAACCTACCTGTAACCTTTAGGAGGTATTTCTGAATCATTTGTCTGGACCCAGAATAAAAATGCTTTCAGGTCTATTTCTGTGGTGACCAATGGAACAACCTGGGCTTTTTTATCTGGGTGTGAATGTCAGTAATTTCCTCTGCAGATTTATCTGCCCATGGGACTGTGATATAATTTTAAATTTATTTAGGGGAATTGTAAATCACAGGAAACAGTTTATTATAACATGGATAGTAAATTTTAAAATGCTCTCAAAAGTATTTTCAAATCATGTTTTTAGTAATTACTAAGTTATCTTTATAGGCCCATAGTCATAATTTACTTAGCCCAACACTTGATTAGAGTTGTACTTTTCTGAATTTTTACAGAATGCGAATTTATTTAAGAGCTGGAAAATGTGATTTAGTTTATCAGAGACAGAGTCTAGGTAGGAGGAATGAACCCCATGTCCTAAGTCCTAGGAATGCAGTTCTTTCAAGAAATTAAAAACAATACCAAATAAGTAATAATATTTTGGTGTTGTAATTTATTTGAAATAGCGGGGCATTATTTAGACTTGTTCTTCTGTTTGCTAACTTATAAAATCATAATTATATTGTAAAGATAGAATTTAAACATTTTGAAGGGGTAAATTTGCATATTGCATAATGGAATCGTGATCTTTTAGTGATGCCAGTCAAGTAGTTTCTGTTGTTTTCACTCTTACTATAATGAATTTAATAAACTATGTTCATTAATAATAATAAAAAAGGACCCCTGGCCTAACTATGTATGTATGTATTTGGGAAAGGGGGGGGGGAGTATAGCTTTGTAATAATTTTTTTTCATTTGCTGAACAGTTGTTTGATTTTTATAATGAGAAGAGTGCTTGTAAGCTTCATACTATTATGAGGTTTTTGAGCCATTACAGTAATAAATTGCTGTATTGACCAGTATTCATGTGTCCTCTACTAGAAAGCTTTTTAATTGGAAATTCCATAAGTCTATATTCAAGGCCGATGACCCTAGACATTCCTGTATCCAAAATAGAAGGATTATTGGCCCATGACCCTCAGACGTGCTTTGGTCTACAGTTCAATCTTAAAGTGATTACAGCAGAAGACACTGCAGGTTAGACTATAAATTTGCAGGAATTTTGGAGATTTAGGTTCATAATCTGGGGTCTGTGGCTCAGTAGGCTGTCCAATTTTGAACTTCAAAGGCTTGTAAACTCAATTTTATATACTCCATTAGGGTGGAGGATCTTTGGTTTTCATAGAATGGGTTCTGGGACTTCACAAAGGTTAAATACTGCTGCTTTCTGTAAGCACTTGATATTTTCTTTAACTTCGTACTAAAAAAAAATCCATTGTTGTTTTTAACTTATGTTTTAATGACTAATTCATATGTGAATAAATCCATTATAATCAACCCATGCCAAATATTATAGTTGATATCAGGTTCTTATTTTAGGAAATAGAATTACTAATATAATGAGTTCTATCAATATGATAATATTTTTCTGATAAGCTCCACATTAAACCTTTTAGTTTGGTATTAATTTTAAGTACATTTGTGCCAACTCTTCCAAATAAAGTGAATAATCTAGTCAGATTGGCTAAGGACACACAGCATTGGCCAGAGATTATGCATCAATGTCTTGGAAGAGAACCAGAGATATTATAATCACAGTTTGCAAAATCTGAGTAATGATTTCTTCAAAGTTGAGAACACCAGTGTGCTAGTGTTTTGTGAATGCTTTAAACTTTGATCAAGGAGGGGGGCTTCTGAGCTTCGGCCAGGGTGCCAGTAGAGATTTGCACCTGATCAGACCTTTCTTTTTTTGAGTAGATAATAGCTGCTTCTGCCAGAAAACCAGATCAAAGCCTAGCAGGAGAGATTACTACATTGGGTTTATCAGCCATTTTCCAGCTACAGCTCTTATAAAGCTGATAACAGGGTGGGGGTGAATAAAATCATCTGCTTTCAACCTCCCTGTGGTGCTTTCATCTTGATTTGTTTAAGAACCAGGGAGGACCATGTCTACAGTGTGGACACCTGGTCAGTCCCCTCTCTATTCCTGTCAAAGTTTAAAGCACTTAACTAGTAATCACTGCTCTGACTCTGGGGCAGTAGGGTACCATGTTTCCTTTGCTTTTAACTTGGCAACTGCTGTGGCTTCTTCGGCACCTGGTCCTCTGCCAGCCATCTCAGTTCCCCTGGATTAATTACAGAAGGCTTTTTTATTTTTTATTATTTATTTATTTATTTTTTAGAGTTTATATTTCTCCTACTATTATCAAGGCAAACGGTTGCAGCTTCTATTCCCTCCTTCCATCCATAGACCACAGTGCTCAGGCAGCCTTTTGTCTGTCTCTCTTTATTTCTTCAAGGCTGCTCTTGATGTTAAAGACCTGAATAAAGGAAGTCTTACTTGCCAAAAGTTGACAATTGAAGTTAGAATCATAGCTCTTTCGGATTTAAAAAAAACAAAAAGGCGGGGGGCCTTGGCTACTCAGCCCTGTCCTCTTTGTTTTATATAGCATAGACGCAACAAAAAACAAAGCTCATATTGATGTTTCTAAGATTCCCAGCATCTGTCCTGTATGTGGAAAATGCTCAAATTGAATATGATGGCATTGCCATTGGCTCTCCTCTGAGAGTCAGTGCTAATTACTTATGGCCATTGTATGTGACTTTGTAAAGTTGGGAGATGAAGTGTCATACAATGTCTGTCTGTACTGAAACCTTTTGGAATCCTATTTAAGGTATGTGTCTCTCTTTTCTTGTCTGAAAAAAAAAAACACAGTATTTCCACTTAGAAGTTTTCTAAGGTTTCTTCAGTAGTGAAATTCCAGGAGATGACCTGGAACATAATTTTTTAAATTTAAAATGATTACCTTTGTGTATGAATGTAATTTGCATTATTCTTTTGTTTTAATAATACATGATTGATATCATCATTTATTGATGTCAAAAAACCGACTTGGATTGTGTCATCTCTATGGGGAAGCATAATCTCCTTTACAGTTATCTGTAAGGTGTTTCCAGGAAACCATCTTGGCCCAAAAGTAAGGACTGTCTGCTATGGGTTAAGGATAATCGACTAGCGAGTACAATCAGCAGAAGGGAAAGTTAATTTAATTGGTTTAAAGACTTTCTTGCAGCCACAGAGCATGCTAAATTGATTTTGCCTTATTACATAGGAAAAGTGCAGCACATTCATTATACAGCAGGAGTTGCTTTTGGAGAATATTTTACCTTCTACATACTATACCAATGATTTTAAGAAACTTGAAAACAACTATTTCAAATTTAACATCTGTCAGTTCTTCTCCTTAGAGCTTTGGCAGGTAGTCAAAGAAATGCTGTAAATAAAGGAAGATTTTGCATAAGTAAAGCTGGCTATTTTATGTTTTGAGCTATCAGGAATTTAGACATGAATTGTTTATATTTACTCTTTATACTCCAACTGTGTGTCAGTTTCTGTATTTCTATCAGTGACACATCGGTCTCAGAATCCCTCTGCCTGGAAACTTTGTAGTTGGAACTGACTCAACTTCTATCACAGACCAAAACCTCTCCTCATTTTTCCATATCAAAGCCAGTTAATGAATTACATTGTCTTTGCAGTATGGTTCATATATGGGTAAAGTTTGCCATTCCCACCATTTACCTAGATTTCTATGTGCCATTCTCTTTATAAACTGGCCTCCCTGCCATCATTATCCAGAGTTTGCGTCTCCTGCAAATACTGTGGGGAATCAAAATATTTTGCCTGATTTTGAGGCCTCAAATCATACTTCTTTTTGCTTTCGTGTGAGTTAAAATGTAACCTTCTTTTGAGCCTCTCCAGCTTCACCTGACATTTAGTGTTTCCCCTGCATTTCAGCAGATTTCTGTAGCTACGTCAGTCATAGCCCATCTAATGTGATTTTGTTAGTACCCTCATTTTACCTGGTCTCTGGGTTTTCGACTCTTGGGCTTGTCCTTACTTTAGCTTTGTAGCCCAATGCCCTGATACACTCGCTGACACATTACAGGTAGATGCCTTTTTTTTTTTTAAGATTTTATTTATTTATTTGTCAGAGAGAGAGAGAGAGAGCATAAGCAGGGGGAGCTGCAGGCAGAGGGAAAAGCAGGCTCCTCGCAGAGCAAGGAGCCCTATGTGGGGCTTGATCCCAGAGCTCCAGGCTCATGACCTGAGCCGAAGGCAGACGCTTAACCGACTGAGCCACCCAGGTGTCCCTGATAGATGCTATTTAAAGTAAGTTTTCTGCTACTGAGGACAGGATCTCTGTATTTTACTTTAACCTCTGTTCTCCATATTGGCTTACCCAGTGATGGGCACAAAATTAGGTGCTAAAATTAAGAATTGCCCCTTGAGTTCTTGTCTCATTTTAAGTATTTATGCATTCTTGATTTATGCTATGTAATGATGTTTGTTTCACACATATTTACCTGTTCAGAACATTGTTAATTTTATTACTGAAAATACCACATCATACTTTTTATACATATAATTGTGGAAATTTAGCTTTTCTTCATGTATTTTCCATGACAGATTCATAGCATTTACTTATAGTTAGTTGCAGGCTTACAACCAGGCAATTTAATTCTTACCTTAATGGAGAAATTAATAAATTTAATGAATGAGGCAGTTAACAGTTTTGCAGGACAATTTGATTCCAGTTTCCCATTCTTATAAGATTGATAAACTCTAGAATTTTAGAGCTGAATTTTAGAGGACATTTCATTAAACTGTCTATTTTATTGAAGAAAATAAATCCCTGCCCTCTGGGACTTTTCTTGAACTAATTAGCCCTTAACATGTGAAGTATGAGCCACTTATTATCACGTCATTCTCTTGTCTGATTCTCACTTGACAAGGATATTAACAGATTAATATGATCTCTCTTTCTATGTGTGACATCAGAGTGATAGTTTTCTGCTTATGATTTCACCTGGGCTTTTTCTTTTTTAAATTTTTTATTGTTATGTTAATCACCATACATTACATCATTAGTTTTTGATGTAGTGTTCCATGATTCATTGTTTGTGCATAACACCCAGTGCTCCATGCAGAACGTGCCCTCCCCAATACCCATCACCAGGCTAACCCATCCTCCCACCCCCCTCCCCTGGGCTGTTTCTTTTGATGAGGGTACTAGTACAGGAAATGACTGAAGAAGATCCCACAGTGGAGGCACAGTCACCGTCATCTTCATGAAGAATTCGTATTTATGTAGGAAGGGGAAAATGAAGGGGGGGGAAATTGGAGGGGGAGACGAACCATAAGAGACTATGGACTCTGAGAAACAAACTGAGGGTTCTAGAGGGGAGGGGGTTGGGGGGATGTGTTAGCCTGGTGATGGGTATTAAGGAGGGCACGTACTGCATGGAGCACTGGGTGTTATATGCAAACAATGAATCATGGAACACTACATCAAAATAAATAACTAGAGGGAAAAAAAAGAATTCGTATTTACCTTTTATCGTGGAAAGCAAATGATAAGACTTATAATTATCCCCTGCAGGAGTGTTAAAAAATATAGTTCTCTCTTGCCTACCAAGATAAGGAAAGAAACTTGAAAAGTCTCTCTCAAGGCAATATGTTAAATCTCTTGCTTTTGTTAATAGACTCATCACTGAACACTTTAATTATCTAGTTTTGTCTTAAGAGAATATGTAGCCAGCAAAGAATAAAATAGTAAGGATGCATTCAGTATATTGAAAATATGTTCCTTTAGATGACATTTGTATCAAAAGAGGACTTAGTATGATGGGTAAAGCACCGATTTAAATTAAATGATCAGGTTATTGTACAGTAATTTTACTAGAGCCATTGTGTTTTAGAGATTGTAAAACAAATGAAATGTTAAAAATAATTTTACTGTTCACTGGGGCACAGTGATTATTGCAGAATAATGATTTTCTGTTGGTAATGTGGTCAGCAAATATAAGTAAACCGCTTTCCTTTTTTGACTTCCATTGATGCTTTGTCTTTCTGAATATGGACCCTGTTCCCCAAAAAAGGCTGAATTCATAGGTATTTCTAAGAGTTCTCTGTCTTCTTTTACATCAACTTTAATTAATGGTTCTCTCTTTTTGCATTTTATGTTTCCCCTCATGTAGAAAATATGACTTTTTGTGCTCAATAATAGATGACCCTTGAAATTTAGTGACAAATGTAGGTTAATTTAAGTCATCATCATCAATTTAACAAGCACCTCTGGTAATACATTTTTCACTTTTAAAAAATTGTATCATGAAGCACAATGTGTTTCTCTGGGAAACAGCAATGATTATAAGATAATCACACACCTCTAGGGCATAAGCACGGGAAAGGTACAGACAAATGTATCTATTCCTTTGACATAATGATTATTTCATAATAACCGAGTGCTTCCATTCCAATCTTCTCTGCCAACACTGTCCCATTTTTCCCCTATTCTATTAGGCTGAAAGAGGAATAATAGAATTTTTCTCATGTGCTAAAATATGATGCTGGAAGTCTTGTGATGGTTCAGTATATATTTCAGCTGAACTGTACATTTCCTTATTATCACGAGGAAATCAGAATGGTCCATTAGCCCAAGTAGTTGATATAATAGAGAAAATAGATGTTCCTTAAGCTGCTTTGTTCATGCCTTTCCCAATAAGACTCCCAAATCTTTTTTCAGAAATCTCCAATATATTTTATTGCTACTGACAGTTTTGAAATACATTCTTGTGTGTCTGGATTCGTACTAGTGTTGGAATGTTTAAACTAGAAATGAATATTGTACTCAGTGCTTCAAGGATTGTGCAGAGCCGTCGTCCCGAGGTCACAGACAAGGGAGTTGTATATGTTGTTGCTGTTAACTGTGGAGTTTTGTGTGCTGTTTGGTTTAATTACTTAGTATAAACTTTTCTGGGGAGCCGTTTTGTGCATTATTGGTAGTAGTTAAATATTGGAGGAAGAATTACACAATTTTAGGGACTATGGGCTTTAGGATCAAATCCAGTTATAATAAAATCCCAGCTGAATCCCTTGCTATCTCTTTCCCTGTACAACTTACTTATCATGTCTAGGCTGCAAATTCGTTCAAAAGTGCCTTTGGCACTGTCTGGCAGATAAGTGGTCAGTGAATAGCAGTTGTTTGTTTTTTCTCTGAGGTTTGCCTTCCTGTCCATAATTTTGGCTGAAGTATGTGCGTTGGACGGGTGGGTGGGTTCGAGGTGGTGGTTAATAGTTTTGTATAACCCACAGGAATCAGGACATCCAGTCATTTTTGTATTCCTGAGGATAGCACGAGTAACTCAGGAGATTTCTGAATGAGGTCAGTATGACTCTTTTTTGTCGACAGACTGAAGGCCTTTGCTGACAGCTGCAGTGTGTAGGGGGCCTCCCTGAAGCCAGGATCTTTCTTAGCTGGGCTTTGATAGGAGGTGGGTATATTGAATGCCAACCCCCTGTTAGAACAGTTCATGGGTTATCACACGACCCCTTCAAATCAACCCTGTGTTTCACAGAAGGGGGGGGGGGGGTGGGAGGCATATGTGATATTTACAGAATCACACAGTAAGTGATGACCCGGGATCGCAGCCCAGGAGGGTCCAGGCTGGATTGTAAACTTAGTAGAAAAGTGAGGCTCCATTTTCAAGGTCAGTTTTAAAGATTCCTCTTTTGGTTAGAATATTTTCATCGCTTTAGACAATGATATCTCATGTTTACTGAATTAGCTAACTGTGGCTATTTTTGATTTATATGTTACATATGAATGTGCCCACATGTTTTTATTCCGATTTTATTATAGATGTGAACAACAAATATAAATAAGAAAGAGACTCCTCCCTCCCACCTCCCCCATAGAATACATGAGTTTTAAATAATAGAGCAGTTAATAGGTTTTGGTGAAATAATAAATGAGAGAGAAATACAGGATAGAACATAAAATAATTCATATTTTATTGATTCACCTAGCAATTTCTATTCTTGGTAAATTGGTTGAAGAAATGTATTACATTTTTGCCTGATCAAAGATGCATTTATGGCATGCGGATAAGTTGGAGACTTTCTTCCTTTTTTCCATTTACTTTGCACTGACTCATCACTGATACTGATTTGTTATTTTCTGGGTGTGCATTAATATCTGGATATTTTGTTTCTGCTTGTTCCTGAAAACCTAAATATCAAAATGAATATTTAATTAGCTAGACTTTTGTAAAATTAATAACATACTAGGGAATATCATAATAAATAATAAAATGTTTCATTATAATACTTATTGAAAATTTCTAGAACAGAGTGAGATAATTTTCACATGAATTGCTTAGTAGTTTTTTCCCTCAGAAATTCCTCTTTTATATTCCTTCATATTCTACTTCAATTTTGTTTTTTCACTTACTTCCACATGGAAGCCCGGTTGGTTCAGCAAACTTGGACATGCTTGGAAGCATTGTTTTCAGGAAGCACATCAAAGCTTGACTTGAGAGCTGGTTTAGCACAAGTTTGTTTTATTTCTGGCACCCTGTAAGCCTTGCCTGAATTCTTCCTTTTGGCATCGTCGTGTGCTTAGTTGTGTAATCTACCCTGGCCTTCCGGACATCTTGCCTTTCCTGTTGGTGAAATATTATCATGATTCTAGAAGAGACCTTACGGATATTGCGGTCCGGTGATTTAACTTCATAGAAAGAACCATGGCCTGGAGAGAATATTTGACCCAGTATCTCATAACTGTAAGTGGCATAACCAGGATTAGAACCTGGGCCTGACTTCTAAAGTCACTGTTCCTTAGCTAATACCTAACTGTGTAGGTCTTTGAGTGTAGTCAAGTTTTGGTTTTTAAGTGAGCATGTCATTTAATTTCTCTCAGCTTCATTTTTCATATCTATAAGACATGAGTGACTATTAATAACTGTCCTATTTACCTCGCAGCTCTTTTGTGCAGCTCAAATAAAAGAATTTACATTAAGATACTCTGCTGCTACTATTCCTGATAATGATGACTTGCATTTTTAGAGTACCTCACACCTCTTTGCATTTTGTGTCAGTCTATAATGGAGAAATGTTGCCCGCATAGAAATAGCCGGATTACATATATCACCATTTCCATGATACCAGTATTGAAATGACAGGCCAGGGGTGCCTGGGTGGTTCAGTCGTTAGGCGTCTGCCTTCGACTCAGGTCATGATCCCAGGGTCTTGGGATCGAGCCCCGCATCGGGCTCCCTGCTCAGCGGGGAGCCTGCTTCTCCCTCTCCCACTCCCCCAGCTTGTGTTCCCTCTCTTGCTGTGTCTCTCTCTGTCAAATAAATAAATAAAATCTTAAAAAAAAAAAAAAAGACAACTTAAGTAAATAAACATTAATTTATTTCCCTGGGGAAGTTAGTATTCTCTTTGCACATGGAGGATTTAACATTCAAAAGAATTAAAAAGAATTCACTCCTGCAATTTAAAAAACAAAAGGCCAAATATTTAGGTTTTTAAGCTACTGATACTGATCAATATTGTCATTTTAATGTAAAAATATATTTTTAAAGATTTTATTTATTTGTGAGAGAGAGAGAGAGAATATACTTTCATATATAACTTCCATCATTCTGCTCAGTTTGTCATCCATGTATACAGTTGGGATGAAATCCAAACTTGTAAAGTAATATTTGACTGTAATAGTGAACCACACAGCACTGCACTATCCAAATAAAGCGCCCTTGATCGGTTGTCATCTGCACATATGGAGAGACTTTTCTCAGGCTGAGTAACCACTGGCATTGGATTCTAAATATAGTCATGACACTCTTGCTTGTTGGGGCCATTAAATAATTACTCCATGATATAAGGGCCCAACTCAAAGCTTTCCTTAAGGGTAGAACCTACTTTCCTGATTCCTAAGGAATTCATATTACTCTTACATGAAAATTTATAGTGACGTTCCAGTTGCTTCTTTTTTCTTTTTTAATTTTTTTTTTCTTTTTAGAGAGAGAGAGAGGGGAGGGTAGAGGAAGAGGGAGAGAGAGAAAGAGAATCTTAAGTAGGTGCCATGTTCAATGGAGAGCCGGAGGTGGGGCTCCATCTCACGACCCTGAGATCACGACCTGAGCCAAAATCAAGAGTTGGAAGCTTAACTGACTGAGCCACCCAGGCGCTCCTCCAATTGCTTCTTTTTAGTTTTGATTTCACTATCATTAATAGACCTCCTATATGCTTTTATCTATATTTCAGACCTCCACTGTCCAATTGAGGCAAATTCTATTGAGATGGGATCATCTAAATTTAATTAAAACTAAATAAAATTAGAAATTTGTTTCCTCAGTCACACTAGCCACAGGTCAAGGGCTCAGGGCCCACATGCCGCTGGGTCACCATATAGGATGGATAGAGAAAACTTGCATTGTGGCACACAGTTCTGTTGGACAGTTTTGATCTAGACTCTGAAGCACCCCATATAGTACCCGCCCTTCAATACTGTAGACATGTGGCTAGATTGTATTGTACTGTAAGCATTTTGCTAATTCAGGTACAAGTATAGTGTTTCAGCTATATTATGGACTAAAACCTCTTAAGGGCTAGCTTGGAAAATAAACTGTCATTTGTTATTTGTAACATTTTTTTTCCCCTCTCTAGAAAATTTCAAATCCATATAACTATGTGTTGAAAAATCCATATGGATATTGATGTTTGCTTTTACATCTTTAATCATATGATCCAAAGAAATCAAACAATGACTCATCTAATATGTTGAAACAAAATTTGAAGAGTTTTTTTGAGAGTTTTGTTTTAAGGATTAGGTTTGATATATAGAAAAGGTAATGACAAGATGGGATTTATATTTGTGCAGGTAAAATAGAAAATGAGGGGTGCCTGGGTGGCTCTGTCGTTAAGCATCTGCCTTCGGCTCAGGTCATGATCTCAGGGTCCTGGGAGCCCCACATCAGGCTCCCTGCTCAGCGGAAAGCCTGCTTCTCCCTCTCCCCTCCCCCTGCTTGTGTTCCCTCTCTCACTCTGTCCAGCTCTGAATTTCATTTTCTATTTTTTTTAAAGATTTTATTTATTTATTTGACAGAGAGAGACAGAGTGACAAATGCATATGCTATACTAAAAGGGTCTATAGACAAGTGACATAAAATAGAAATTACTGCTAACCAGGCTCAGGTTAAAAAACGGATTAGAGATCTCAGCCTATAACTTACAAAGAGAGAGAGAAGTTAAGAGAATGCAAATCAGTTTTGTAATTTAGGTTCATTTTGTTTCAGATTTTAGAGAGGACCTGTACCATTAAATGTTAAACTTTTAAAGCACTATTTCTTAGGTGCCTTTAGAGTAACTCATTATGACCTCATATTTTTGTAATATCTTCCAACATATTTGAAACTTCAGTGACAGCGTATTTTAATACTGGAATTGAACTGAGAAAGAAGTTTGTTTTAAAATAATTTTCACTTTACTTGCTTCCAACATTAATTTGTTATAATAGTGGTTATATAAATCTGTACCTAGGGAATTGGTGAAGTGCTCTCAGAAATGAACATTATACAAATATCTCCCAGAAAAATGTTTCAGCTCTCCATCTCAAATTAGAAAAGCAGTACGCTACAGTTTCTTCCTTCTTTTTTACCTGAAGACCTGTGTATGGAAAGCATGCTGCATGCCACTTACTATGGTAGATATTAGACAAAGATAAAGTCATTTTCTCCGTTTCCGAGGTCATCCCCATAGTGAATACCACCATCTTTTCCTTGAACACCTGCCATGGTCTCCTTAATATTGTCTTTGCTTCTGGCTCTTGCTGTCCCACACATCTCTTCTCTCCATAGTCATCACAGTAAGCTGCTTTAGATCATAATTCAGATTATGTCACTCCTCTGCTGTAAGCCTGTCCCATTACACTTAGGATAAAATTCCATTTTTTTAAATGGAATTTCCAATATGCTTTTGAGAAAGCCATGTCATCAAAAGTATAGTTCAGAGAATAGTAATATAATATAGAGGCCTAAAAAAGATTTTCTCTATTATACAACTAATACATTGATAAATACTTGCAAAAATTAAAATATGTAAGTTAATAGAGTAAAAAAGTGAAATTCCTCCTTCATATTATTCCACCCCCTTCTATCCAATCCCTCCCTCAAGGTATCTACCTTTAGTTGAGTCTATATTCTTTAAGACCTTTTTCTATGAAATTACATTCATATTTTATATTTGCTATATATATGTATGTATATATGTTTTATATATACATATATATTTACATATAATATACACATCTGTTTATTTATCTATCTAGTGTGTTACTGGCACAGCTTAGCCTATCTGGAGACTGGAGCTATGAACAGCCTTGTCCATTTATTCTAAGATACCTTATAGATAATTATCTTTTTTCCCCCATAATGTGAAAATGTTAGGGAAGCACTCCTCAGTTCAGGCTTCCCTCCTCTCTCACCTCTAACATCTCTTCCCAACAGTTCTCCCAGCTTTTACCTTTTTGTCCCTGATAGGCTATTCTCCTCACAGCAGACTGATCTTTTGAAACACATGTCAGATATTAAGGATTCTACCCCAAATTTTCCCATGGCTTCTCAACACATTTAGAATAAAACCCAAATCTCTATCATGGATTCAACTCCTGGCTAACTGCAAATGAATTTGGCCACTGCTCTATGGCTCCTTCACTTTGCCCTATGCTTCTGGAATGTTCCAAGGTTGTTCCTGTCTCAAAGCCTTTGTGCTTGTTATTCCCTCTGATTGGAATGATATTCCTTCCTTCTTCACATTCAGGTCTCTGCTCATATTTTACCTTCTGAGAGATTTTCCTGATCACTGGGTCCCTACTGTTTTGTTCTTTAGCTCCTTGCCTCCATAAAACTGTTACCATACAGTATTTGCTTATTGTTTTTCTTCCCTATTAGAATGCTGTTTATCTCTTGTACATGTTACATATTCAGTAAATAGTTATATAATGAACAAATGCATATGCTATACTAAAAGGGTCTGTAGACAGCGAAACTGATCTTTTCATTCCATATTTGTTTCATTTACTTTCTTTTTCCTATGGCCTTGGATTTCTCTAGTATTAGCATGGGCACTTTGGGGAGAGGTAAAGGAAAATATAAACTCAAGACTTAGTTAATCTATTAGCCAAGTAAGCCATGCATGATTAACTCTTGGTATCACTGAGTGTGTAAAATATTTTGATCGTTTTAACATAATCAAATGGAAGTTTTAATTATTACCTTGCTTGATTTAACATTATATAGTGATCCTCTTATAGAAATTTTAAGGGATTTCTCATGGCCTCTATTTTTTTACAGAAGAAAATAGGTATAAAGAATATAGACATAGCTAAACTAGTATTATTTAAAAATAACTAAAACTATAGTTTAAGTAAAAAGAAAATGATTTTATTTCCTCTAACATTCCTCCCTGTGTCTCTCCTCAAATCATATTTAAATAATTTTCAGTGGTCCTAATTGATTTCTGAACAAACTGTATTCTGGCTCATATTCTTTCTGCCAAGATTTGTTATGAGCTTATCAGCAGTAAAGTTTAGGTCTATTTATATATCAGAGACTTCTCTGATCTTTGAGAGTTAGAACTTTAAATTAGATTAGTTCAGTAGGGGCGCCTGGGTGGCTCAGCTGGTTAAGTGTCTGCCTTCGACTCAGGTCATGATCCCGAGATCCTGGGATCAAGCCCCACGTCAGGCTCCCTGCTCCGTGGGGAGCCTGCTTCTCCCTCTCCCTCTGCCTGCCGCCCCCCCTGCTTGTGCGCGCTCTCTCTCTCTTTCTCAAATAAATAAATAAAATCTTTTAAAAAAAAAGATTAGTTCAGTAAATCGTTGTTGGTTTTGGTGACATGTAGTATAGAGAAAATGAAAGATGAGTTTTCACCACTCTCCTATGAAAACAGAATTTAACATAAGGTGAAAGGAATACAGAGTTTTATTTTATAACATCAACTTCACTTACTATTATATAAATCTTACCAATGTTTGTGACGTTATTTTCAGCCTCACATTGAAGTAAAGTCTCTAACACTGGGTGTTAATGTAAGTGATGAATCACTAAATTCTGTTCCTGAAACCAATATTACAGTATATGTTAACTAACTAGAATTTAAATTAAAATTTTAAAAAAAGTAAAGTCTCTAAGATTATTTACATTAAGCACTGTTCCCTTGTTAGTGAAATTTTGGATTTAAGAGAAGAATAAACTATATGCACACATGCACACAAACACACGTTTTCCTGGAGATATAATAACACATATTTGTTCACTCCATAAATATGTACATGAATGTAGGTATAAAATCTTGCATCATTGTACATAAACAGTGGGTGCAATAAATATTTCTTGACTGGCTGGCTAATACCCAAGCATGTTAGGGTGTAATGTTAGATGTTAGGTCCTTCTATGAGATTCCAGTCCCTCACTCTACTTGTTGCTTCCACAATCTCCTTAACTTGGGTACATATCTGTCACATCTTCTCATTTATAAAACCCTTCAAAGGTGTTATAGTACCTTCAGGATAAAGGACAGACTCCTGCTTCTAGCATAAAAGTCTCCGCAAGATAAGCTCTCAGCCTCCTACTTCCCAGGCCTTATCTCCACTGTTCTAATTAACCCTAAAAGTTCTAGAAATTGCTGTGCCAATAGGTCAAGAAGTTTCCTATTGTCCTGCTTTTTGCAAATGTACCTCATTTGCTCTGTGATACCCCTTTTTTTTCTGTTAGCCCTGTTTCCAAACTCTGCTCTGGGAATCATTTCCTTTCTGAGTCACTGTTTGCTTTCCCAGATAGAAAATGATTCCTGGATACCTGTCCCTTGTTGTATGCTAGTGCTCTGTGTACATTATAGATCTTTCCCTCCTAGGAGTTGTGGCTCTGTCTTGTTTCAGTCTTCGTATCCTAGTGGCTAGGGTTTTTAGTGTGCGCTCACTAAGTGCTTGGGGAATAAGGATGAATCCTTTGACCACACCATCACTCAGAGGTCACTTTCTCTGAAGTCTTTTGCTCTCCCCCCAGGAGGAGCAAATCTCCCTCCTCTGAACCCTCTCCTTTCTCTCTAACTCTGCTTTATCACCTAGAGCTGTGCTATACTTATTCCCTAACACACTCATCTCTTCTGCCACACTGTGACTTTGGTCAGGACAGGGATTAAAAATTAGGTATTTCTCTCTTTTTATCGTCTATCAAATATTAGGAGCTGCATATATTTTTTGTAGAATAAGTGAGTGGCCAATTGTTTAAACTTTTTAAAATTAGTATTTTATACAGCCTTAGGTATTTTTTTTTTTCAATTTTAGTGGGGCATCTGAAAAAGAAAACCCATGAGTCCCAGGGTGAAGTGATTTTCCATGCAAATGAAGAGATACCGAAGCAAGAAGACTGGTTCTTAGAACCAACTCTTCTATTACAAACTATAAGAGTAGGACAAAGACTTCCCGCCCATTTTCTTCATCTCTAAACTAAGGTTGATCAACTTAAATGAGTGTTTCTCAGACATTGGGCTGCATCAGAATCACCTAGAAGGGCTGTGGATCACTGGCCCTCATCTACAGAAACTCTGTGGGTGGGGCCCCGGTATTTGCATTCCCAACAAGTGCCTTGATGTTGCTGATGTTACTGTTGCTGGATCACATATTGAGAATCCTGGCCTGGTCTCTAATTTGTTGATACTTTAATGCCAATAAGTAGAAGCAATGCAAAGTTTAAGTAGGTTAAATACCTCTGGAAGTCTCTAGAATGGCCTTTGATTTTCATAAGCTACTTCTGGATTTGTCCGAGTGACTCTTTCAGGTCACCTAAGTCATTTGAAGTTGGTTTCTGTTCTTTAGGGTCTTTATTTAAAGAAAGCATTTGGTCATGGCAGCTTCTATCACTGTCCCTCACCTGTATCTAAATCCTGCCGATGGAATTAAGGCTTTCCTTCCTTTTCCGTCTCCTGTACTCAAGGATGATAGAGTTTATTTCTCCCCATCTATTTTTAAAGTCCATTTTTGTTCCATTCCTTTTGTCTTGTGTGGATAACAAAAATGGTTTGTGAATCAGTCACTTTTTTTTTTTAATAGAGTTTCAGGATTTTGTAATTGTACAAAGAGTTCGCAGGATTTCTTTTCATCAGTATTGTAATTTCTAAAATTCTCTGCCTGAGATGAACCATTCTTATTAATTGCCAGACACCCAGAGGGGTTATAGGTATTCTTCAGAAATGATGTTGACTTTATGATATGGAAAGGGATGTCATTTTCCTTCTTTTTTGACTGAAATTTGAGGCTTCAATGCTAGATAACTTCGATTTCTGAATATCCTACGTAACAATTTTTTATCTTAAAGTTTTTAGCAAGAAGGATTCTTAAAGGAAGACCATTTCCTTTGCTGATTTATAACATATGATTGTTTTGTTAATATAGATCACCAAACATTTAAGTTGATATTCTGCAAAGAATTCAATTAAATGTATACTTTTAATTATCTCAAATAAGATTCTTTCTTTCTTTCTTTCTTTCTTTCTTTCTTTCTTTCTTTCTTTCTTTCTTTCTTTCTTTCTTTC